>NC_092052.1:105978837-106278837 GCF_003086295.3 Arachis hypogaea | reverse complement strand
AACAACCTATCTCTCGGAGTTTTTAGAAAACAAAGCCTTTAAGGCAACAAATTTAAATACAAAAGTGAGAGAATCTAAACAAAAGAGTTCAAAAGACTCTAAAAGATAATCAAGGTCCTCCGCTCTGTCACTGTCTCGCAACTCACCGAGGTGGGTTTCCACCTGCATATAAACGAAAGTATGGAATGAGAACCGAAAGTTTTCAGTATGGTAATAGTGCCCAATATATAAGATGTAAGGTTCTGGGACGCTGAAGGCAATCCTAGAACTTCACATCAATACAGATATTCAAGCTTAGAATAAAATAAATAAAAAACTTAAACCATAAACAGGGTTATCTAAACGTAGGGAGATTGTACTAATACTAATCACATCGCTGTATCCCACAGCCTTCGCCAACCTAGCCTCCATGTGATCCCATCACCACCGCCTACCTAACCTTCTCAGCACCAGACAATCACAGATAATACAAGCAAGTAAAACACAAGTAATATACATGTACAGCAAGTAAAACAACTAGCAAATAAGCATATTATTCATTTAGGCAAGAGATGCAATTAGGCAAAGTAAACAAAACACATAGAAGATGCACATGATGAATGCCTATCCTATTAGCTCGTGATATCAGTTGTCGGTCTATAAATGCCAACCTGACACATCCATTTGGATGTCGCCTTTCTGTCGCGTTCGAGGATATAACACCTGGCACGCTTTTGTTCCGAGGATATAGTGCTTGGCACACTATCGTTCTGAGGATATAGTGCCTGGCACACTTGCATGCTCATTCCGAGGATATAGTGCCCAGCACACTCTTGCGATAGAGAAGGAAAATAACAACAACATCTATTTCATCATAAATCATTCCAAGGATATAGTGCCTGTCACACTATCATTCCAAGCAAAATCACAAAATCTACTCAAAAACTCTAACCAAAAAATATAGAAATCTAGGGCTGAAAACTGGAGCTTGAGTTTCAAAATCTTACCAGAAAAACCTAGATAGAAATGAAGATCTCGTCAAGATCTTCGCGTGGCCATAAACGGCTCATCAATCGGAACTCCGTAGCTCAAGTTATGGCCAAAAGAAGGAGGAGGTGAATAGTACACTCTCTTCTTCCTCTCTTATTTCTTTCAACGTCCCTCTCATCATATTAGGGCAAGAATGAGCTGAATACGCCTTTCGAAATAATAAATCAATTTTCAAAATCTTATTTTCCAAAATATGTGGTAATGGAGAGACTAGAGCCGGTACTGTCGGCTTAAGCACCAGTACGCATTTTTACAAAAACTTTTTGAAAAGGATACATTTTCCAACTTAGAAAAATTCATTAAAATCAAATTTTACCTTTAAATTTTCAAATTAAAACTTATAAATTTTGAATCTACTCTGGACACTTCAAAATTATTATTTTACTAAAGCGGTTAAGCCAGTTCTTACAGTTGCTACTAGCCTCATCGCTATCGCGTCTTATCGTCGTCGTCCCTATTAGGGCTACCACCGTCGCTAAATAGAATCGGGAAGAGGAGCGCGAATGGGAGAGAGAAGAGGGAGCTTCTCTGGAGCTCGTCGCTGAGCTGCTATCACCTTTCCACATCCGCTGCTGGAGACTTTCCCGCCGTGCCTTAATCGCCAGGAAGCAGTGCTGTTGTAGTCGACACCACCGCTGGAGCCTCTGCCAACTTGCCTAGCTTTGTGTTGTTTCTATCGGTTCTATTTTTGCCGATGAGGGTCACCAAAGCTGCTACTGCTCCATTTCCTTGTTTTCTCTGGTAAGACTGATTTTGTTCTGCAACCATTATTGTCGTTATTGCTTCTTTAATGATCTGCTCCATTTTGCCCTTACCTTGCTTTCAGCCGCTGTCGATATCTCCTTTCCAAAGTTGCTATTGTTGCTACTAGAATTGTTGTTGTCGTTGCAGCTGTCGCGAGCATTATAGTTATTGAGGTTGTTCTTCATGGTGAGACTGAAAGTGATTTTGCCTCCTTCACCATGATACTTTGTTCTAATTTCGCCTAACATTCATTTCGCGTTAATTCTAATTTATGTCAGATAAGTTATTGTTGTGATCCTTGATGTCGTCGTTATTATTGTTTGGAAATCATCAAGATTACTGCCGCTGCTAGAATTAAAAATAAAAAGGGGGTTTGTCGCGTTTAATTTCTGAGTTTCGGCTAACCGAGGTAGGAGATATTTGTTTTACGAATTCGGAATGCTTTGAAAGTTTAGATAATATGTGCATTTGAGTTTATGAGCGTTTTATGGCTTGATTATTTCTATTAAAGTTTAATTAATTAAATTTTTGATAATTTAAGATGATTTTTCGTAATTAAATGAAATTGATAACGGATTAAAAAGGAATTAATAGTTATAATAATTAAGATTTGGACAAATTATTTGTTGTCCTAATATGTGAAAATTTAATAAGTTAAAGATAAATTAAGATAAGAAAAGAAATACATTGATATTGGAAATTTGGTTTATATATGTTGAGGAATTTTTTGGTATTGGAAAAGTTGAGAAGAGTTTGAGAGATGTTTGGTTTGGATAGAACCTTTCAAGGATGAAAAATCCGAGTTTTAGGGGAGGTTCTGTAACACCCTACCACACAGAGCTTTATGCTTAAGTCGTAAAACAGAGGTGGTATGATATTACGACCTCAAAAATAAAATATACATACATAGTATAAGTGAAAGAATATAATATTCGAGGAGCCTTGAAAGTTGGTTAATCAAAATTGTGAAAAATAAAAGCGCAACGCTCAAGCTAACGATTACTTGCAAACGAAGAAAAGAAAAGATAGATATATATGATAAGAACAGAGTGCCAAGGATACAAATATTCAAACTTCAGGCTCAACCTATGAAGCTAAGGCTAGCCGGAAGATAATTACAGAAGTATATACAAGTCCTAAGTTTCCAAAATACTCAAAATAACCCTAGTATAGACCATTATATATTGCTGGAAAGCCCGTGTTAGCTTTCCAACGCCATTGAGAACGTATCATTTGGACCTCTGTAGCTGCATAAATGCTCGTTTGAATGCACGGAGGCCAGATTCTGATAGCATCTGCTACGCTTTTCTTTCCTCTGAATCAGACTTTGCCAAAACTTTCCAAATTCACCCAAAATTTACCTAAAATCATAAGAAAAACATAAAAGCTCAAAGTACCATCCAAAAAGTGAATTTTGCATTAAAACCTACTAAAACATAATAAAACTTGACAAAATATATTAAAAACACTAAGAAAATAGCCTCAAAAGGTGTATAAAATATTCACTCATCAGAACACTAAACTTAAACTATTGCTTTTTCTCAAACAACCAAAAACAAGTACGACTAAAAGAAGAGAGAGATATAATAAGTTTTAAAGTTTTTTCACCGAAGCTCAGTTCCAAATGATGAGCGGGGCTAATAGCTCTTTACTTCTGAACAGTTTTGTCATTTCACTTTCCTTTGAAGTTCAGAATTATTGACATCTCTTGGAACTAGAGTCCAGATGATATTATTGATTCTCTTATTTTAGCCCTTCTTGATTCTTGAACACAACTTTTTTTGGTGCTTTGCACCCTTTTTAACCTAGTCGTGACTCTAAGCGTTTTATTTTTCCGTATTACCACTGGATACATAAACGCCATAGGCACTTAACTGAGGGAACCCCTTGGCTTCGAATTTAGCTGTGCTTAAATTCCTAGTCAGTGGTGTCCAGAGTTTTTAAGCATACTCTTTTGCTTTTGGATCACGACTTTAAGCTTTTCACTTGACACCTTCACACCACAAGCATTTAGTTAGGGATAGCAACTCATTTGAGCTTTTTAGGCTTAATTTCTAACCCTCCTAACTATTGATGCTCAAATCCTTGGATCCTTGCTCTTTTGATTTTTCTTTTATGAGCATTCCTTTTTCTTTCTCTTTTTTTTCTTTTTCTGCTGTTTTTTCTTGCTTCAAGAATCAATAATTTTTTTTTATTTTTCAGAGAGTCCATAATACTTCTCTAAATTCTTTATTCTTCAAGAGTCAACATTCTTAATTTAACATCAATTATGCACTGTTAATTCATACATTCAGAAGAAAAATGCAAGGCCACCACATCAGATTAATTGAAATAACTCATGATATACTTAAAACTTATGCATCTCACTATTTTTTTCAAATAATTTTTCTTTTGAGCATGGTGAGGATACAGAGGAATCTTATAACAAAAATAAAACAAGAAAATAAACTAGAAAGTAACAAACGACTAGATGTGATCATGAACTTAGAAAAGAAAGACAAAAAATAACAAAAGTACAGTGAAAACAGAAATGAAACAGAGAGATATAATGGGACTCAACAACCTCAGTGGCGGTGGCTGCTGCTTTCCCTGGATAATCCAATGGAGCGTTTGATCTCCTCTATGTCACGCCCTTGCCTCTGTTGCTCCTCCATCAATCGTCTCTGATCTTCTCTTATTTCATGGAGGGTATTGGTGTGCTCAGTGTGCTCCACCTTTAGCTGCTCCGGGTTTGAGCTCAGCTCTCCTATTGATGTATTCAGTTGATCCCAATAATCTCGGGAAGGAAAAGACAGTCCTTGAGGCATCTCAGAGATTTCTGGTAAAGGGGGCTGCATAGGCTCTTGCTGTGGTTCATGTGCCGGTTCTCTGACATTTTCCATCCTTATTTTCGTGATGGACTTATCCTTCTCAATGAGGTCGTCACCTAGGACGTTAATCCCAGCTGAGTTGCACATGCGATGGATGAGGTGTGGGAAGGCTAGCCTTACCTTGGTAGAAGCTTTTTTGGCTACCTTGTATATTTCTTAAGGGATTACCTCGTGCACCTCCACTTCATTTCTGAGCATGATGCAGTGTACCATTATTGCTCGGTCAATAGTCACTTCAGACCGGTTACTAGTAGCTATGATGGAGCGTTGCACAAGCTCCAACCATCCTCTCGCCACTGGCTTGAGGTCAAGCCTACAAAGTTGGTAGGGCTTGCCGTGTGCATCTAGCCTCCATTAGGTTCCCTACACATAGATGTCTATGAGCACTTGCTCCAACCACTAATCAGAGTTGACCTTTTTTATGTAGGAGTGTGGGTCACCTTACAGTTGAGGCAATTGCAACACCATCCTCACACTTTTCGGGCTAAAGTCCAAGAGTTGCTCTTGGACCATGGTGCGGTAGTTCTTGGGTTGTGGGTTCACACTAGTGTCATGCCCCTTTGTGACCCAAGCATTGGCATAGAATACTTGCACCATTAGTGTGCCAATAGCCGAGATAGGATGGGCTAATTTCTCAATCCCTTCTCCAAATTTCTTCAAGAATTTCTGAATATTCATCCTCCTTGAGCCTAAAGAGGACCTTAGAAATCACCCTTTTGTGCCTCACCATAGCATAGAAGTGATCTTGGTGGGCTCGAGTGAGGAATCTCCATAATTTCCATGGTTCGGAAGAGGAGGCAGGAGCCTTTCCCTTTCTCTTCCTTGAGGCTTCACTTGTCTTTGGTGCCATACTTAGGAATGGTAGAAGTAAAAAAGCAAAGCTTTTGCAACACCAAACTTAAGAACTTTGCTCGTCCTCGAGAAAATAGTAATAAAAGGAGAAAAAGAGAGTAGAAGGAAGAAAAAATATATAGGGGAAAGGGAGAGAAGCTTTCGGCCAAGTAGGGGGTTAAGGAAGGGAAAGTAGGGTGTGGAGTGTATAAAGTAAGAGGAAGAGGGTGTTGAGGTGTGAGGATAATGAGATGAATGAAGGGGTATTTATAGGGGTGGGAGGGGTAAAGTTCGGTTATAAGGGAGGGAAAAACGGGTGGGAATAGTTTGAATTTGAAGTGGATGGGGTTGGTGGGAATTAAATGATGGAAGATATGATGGGGTTTTGGGAAGAGGAAAATGTGATATAGACGTGATTGGTTGAGGGTGTATGGGAAAGAGGGAAGGTAGGGTGTGAGTTTCTAGGTTTAGAAAGTAGGAGAGAGAAGAAGGTGGGGTAGGTGGAGATTTTGTGGGTCCCACTGTCCTAAGAAAGCTACAGAACATTCCTTTCCTGCCCCCTACCTGGCGTTCAACACCAGGAATAGGCGTTGAACACCCATAGGGGGTTAAGAGGCAGCCCTGGCTGCTCCCTATAGGGCGTTGAATGCCTAGCCTTACTCCCTGGCTGGCGTTTAACGCCAGCTTTCCTATCCCTTTGGGGCGTTGAACTCCCAGAAAGGTCCCTTTCTGGCATTGAACGCCCATCTCCCTCCTTTTCTGGCGTTCAACGCCAGTAAGGGGGTCTCCCATGGGTGTTCTATTTTCAGTTCTGAGTGTTTCTGTCACTGTTCTAAGTGTTGCACATGATCACAAATATCTAAAAGCAAGAGAAAAACTAAAATATCAAACTTAAAGAAAATGAAAACTAATAGTTGGGTTGCCTCCTAATAAGCACTTCTTTACCGTCGTTAGCTTGACGAACAGCTTCATTACAGAGGTAAGTAGGGGCTCAGATCTTCACCCCTTACAGTGAATTTTCTTCCTGTGCTCTCGTGAATGAGCTTCACATGCTCTAGAGACAGGATTCTACTCACTATGTGTAGAATGACTGGACTCTTAGTGAAGACAATTCTAATTCTAGGTGAGAGGCTGGGGCATGAAATTGTGATCACACTTTTCACAACTCCGATACAACTAACAAGCAAGTGCACTGGGTCGTCCAAGTAATACCTTACGTGAGTAAGGGTCGATCCCACGGAGATTATCGGCTTGAAGCAAGCTTTGGTCATCTTGTAAATGTTAGTCAGGCGGATTCAAATGGTTATGAGATTTTAATAATTAAAAGATAAATAAAACATAAAATAAAATAAAATACTTATGTAATTCATTGGTGGGAATTTTAGATAAGCGTTTGGAGATGCTTTGTTGCTTCTGAACCTCTGCTTTCCTATTGTCTTCATCCAATCATGCGTGCTCCCTTCCATGGCAAGCTGTATGATCCTCTTGGATGAAAAATACCAAGTACAGTTTCTGTATGGCTAATCAACTGTCGGATTTCTCGTCTCGGATGAAAAATACCAGGTATAGCTACTGCACGGCTAATCATCTGTCGGTTCTCACTAGCTTCAGAGTAGGATCTCTCTATCCTTTTGCACACTGTCACTGCACCAAACATTCACGAGTTTGAAGCTCATCACAGTCATTCCTTCCCAGATCCTACTCGGAAAATCACAGACAAGGTTTAGACTTTCCGGATCTCAGGAATGCTGCCAATTAGTTCTAGCCTATACCACGGAGGTTCTAACCTCATGGACTCGGTCCGTGAATTAGAGACCCAAGAGAATATACTCCGAATGTCGTCCAATGACTACGTTGAATATCATGTAGACCGCTTGTGGTTGTCAGGCATGCGGATCTTGGCTAAGCAAGTAACGAAGATAGTGGGTGATTGTCACGGGTCACCCCTTCATTCTGACTTAACTGAATTAAGTACGAGAGTATATCTTGGAGAAGAAGTAAGCATGAATTGAAAGAGAAACAATAGTACTTGTATTAATTCATGAAGAACAGTAGAGCTCCGCACCTTAATCTATGAGGTGTAGAAACTCCACCGTTGAAAATACATAAGAGAAAAAGGGCTAGGCATGGCCGAATGGCCAGCCTCCCAAATGTAATATAAATGTCCAAAGATCTCCCGGTTCTTCTAGGTCTATTAGTAAAAAGTGCTATTTATACTAAAACTAGTTACTAAGGATTACAGAAAATAAGTAACTAAGTGCGGATAGTGCAGAAATCCACTTCCGGGGCTCACCTGGTGTGTGCTTGGGCTGAGCATTGAGCTTTACATGTGCATAGGCCTTCTTTTGAGTTAAACGCCAGCTTAGATGCCAGTTTGGGCGTTTAAATCTAGTTTTGGTGCCAGTTCTGGTGTTTTATGCCAGAAAAGGGTCTCTGGTTGGCGTTTAGACGCCAGTTTAGGCCATCAAATCTCGAGCAAAGTATGGACAATTATACATTATTGGAAAGCCCAAGATGTCTACTTTCCAACGCAATTGAGAGAGCACCAATTGGACTTCTATAGCTCCAGAAAATTCACTTCGAGTGCAGGAGGGTCAGAATCCAACAGTATCTGCAGTCCTTTCTCAGCCTCTGAATCAGACTTTTACTCAGATCCCTCAATTTCAGCCAGAAAATACCTGAAATCACAGAAAAATACACAAACTCATAGTAAAGTCCAGAAATTTGATTTTTGCATAAAAACTAATAAAAATATAATAAAAAGTAACTAAAACATACTAAAAACTATGTAAAAACAATGCCAAAAAGGGTATAAATTATCCGTTCATCACAACACCAAACTTAAATTGTTGTGTAAGACCCAGAATCTTTGAAAAGTCTTTTTATGATCAAGTCTCAAATCATATAGTTATTTATAGCCTTAATTTCAGAAATTATTTTATTAAAGATAATTAAGGCAAGTTTTGATTTATTGAATTTGAGATAAGTTATGGTTATTATCCAATTTTACAATTATTGGATTATTTTCTATATTTAAATCATATAGTTGGTAGTTGTGAAATAAAAAGGATTTTAATATGATTTTGGACTAAATAATTAATATTTTAGAATATTGATATTACTATTTTGGAAAATGAAGAAAATAAGTATATTATTTCTAATTATTTGGTGGGGACATTTTATTGAAAATAATTTATGAAATTGATGAGCAAATAGTATTTTTATACATTATTATTAATGGATTAGAATTTATTTTTAATTACTATAATATCCCTATTTTTATTTGAAATTACTAAAATGCCTCTAACCCTAATTTTTGAAAGAGAAACCTTGACCCTGAAACCCTGACCCGGTACCCGTTTCCCCTCCCTAAACCAGCAGCAGCAGCTGCTACCCTCTAACCTAAACACACACTCACACAGCCGCAGCCTTCCCCCAATTCAACTAGCAGCAACAGCTGCGAAAATGGAAGAAAGAAAGAAATAGAGAGGGAAGGGAGAAACGGATCCGGGGAGGAGAAGGAGAGGAGGGGAGGAAAGGGACCGCGCCGGCGTGCTGGACCTCACCGCCGCCGTTGCGCCATCGCCGAACCATGGAGGGAAAGGGAGTGTCGCGAGTCACCATCCCTAAGCTGCAGCACCATGGAGCCATCCTGGTCGTGCCGCCTCTGCTGTTAGTGCTACCATCGTCGACCAAGCTCGTTGCCAATAGTCGCGTCGTCGCCGTCTCTGCCCAGCGCCGCCGCAGATGATGGGTCACCGAGAAATGCCACCGCTGCTGCTATCGTCTTCGCAGCTTGAGTTGTTGCGATCGCTCCTCTCCGTAAAGCCCGTCACGAGCGCCGCTGTCAGCCTCGTGCTTTCGGGTGCCGTCGGTGGAGTCATGTTGGCCGGATCTGCTGCAAGAGATCGGGAAGGGAAGCGTTCCTCAGATGGCAAACGGAGCTCGGCAGGGACTGTGCGCCATCACTGAACTCGCACGCAGAGGGAGATGAGACGCGAGAGGGAGCCGTCGCGGGGTTGCTGTCGCACCGCGTGGCTGGGCTCGCCGTGGTGGAAGGTTGTCGCCACGAGTGTCGCTACCAAAGGAGGAAACCACGCCGCCGTGCTTGGCCGCTGGAAAACGCCGCTGCCGTCGCCGGAAAACTCTGCCGGTAAGGGTTTTAAGTGAGGTTTCTGCCTTTTTGGATTTTGAAAAGGTTTTAATGCTGCGTGGTTTTTATAGTTGATCCACCGGAGCTTCTGGCCACCGCCGAAGCTGTTGCCGGGCCTGCTTGAAATCGCAGCTGCTTCGTTTCGCTAGTTCAGTAAGTATTTATATTTCGGAAAGTCTCGCGTTAGTATTCTGTTGTGTTCGGTTAATGAATATGAGTTTTGATAACGTGGGGTTGAGTCCTGATTATTGTATGTTGCGATTAGTGTCGCTATGATTATTGCGGATGTGGCTTGAAGCTGAGGTTGCTGTTGTTGATGATTTCGGGTTAAGGTGGAAAGGACTCTGTGAGGCGTTTGGTTTATGGAATTACGTTTTGAGGTAGGGGCGCTTTCCAAAAACTATGTTTTGTGTATTGGAATTATTACATATGGATACTGTTGTGAGATATTGTGTATTTGGTGATTGTATCTGCCTTATGCGTTATTTGATTGACTCGGGTGATTATGGATGTTGGTTTGGTTGAATTGTTGTGCGGCCTTGTGAAATGTAATATTTTCAAGTGATTCTTTAAAGATTTGAAATCTGAGTTTAATCCATTGAGGATTGGTTTGATTTGAGTCAATTATTTGATGATGTGAAAAGTCGAATGCACTTTTGAATTCAGCCTGGTTTACTTTAATTGACTTGATGTTGGACAAATGATTTGTTACTGAACTGTTTCTTTAAAACTTTGGAAATGAGCTAAACCAGTTGAATTTGAGTTGATTTTGAAATGGTTTTCTTGAGATATGCCACTGAGGCGATTGTTGGATTTAGCTTGCTTTGAATTGATTTCTGGTTTTGAGCTGTTGAAAAGGAATGAGAAACGGTTTAGTTGGGACCCAAACCGGGTGGCAAAAGTCCAAGTTTTAGGAGAGATGCTACCGGAATTTCTATAAAATCCGAGTCTTTATTGAAATGTTGTTTGGAAAAATGATGAATTAAAGACTTCTACTATTTTATTTGAATTATCAAGAAAAGGATGATTCATGCTTTTGAAACGAATTATTAAAGAGGAAATTGTGATTTAGTCTTGCTTCGTAAAAAAAGGCATTGTATCTCTTTCAGGAGAAAGTTATTTAGATGAAACTTATGTTTTAAAGCTGTTTTAAATGTGACAAGGGTAATGCCTTTGAATTTGACTTGAGGGCTTCAATTAGGGGAGTTTCAATGACGTTGAAAGAACCTGAATGTCTATTGACAAGTTTCATTTTGAAATGTTTTGAGAAAGGTTTTAAGTACTCTTTGAACTCTGAATTCTTGCAATACTAAAACAATTTTGAACAGTTGAAACACTTTAGAATTTCCCATGGGGTTGAAGCTGGTTTTTGTTTTAGTAAAGGAAACGGCTTTGAAAAGAGTATTTGATTTCGTGACTCAGTTTGGCTTAGATCCTATTTTATTACTCAAATATAGGAGCCAAGGTTTTTAATGATTTTAAATGATTTTTGGCATAATGAGTTACGCTATTCTCCCCTAAGGACTTGAGACTCTGCCAAGGAACTTTTATTATAAAATCCCATTGTTGAATGGGTGATTTTGAATATTTCAAAGAGATCTTTAACTTGCCATGGTTATGGAAGTTTTGGAAAGAGGATGCCGAGAGTGGCATTGTTTTCAAAGGGGAACTTACTTTAAGTAAAAGTGGCTTGTGAGCCTAAGATGAATTGAGAAAAGTGATTTGAGGCTTAAATGCCGGTTTTATGAATTTGATGATGTTGAATGGTGGAAGTGCTGTTTTGTTATGAGCCGGAATGGCTGTGTATGATATTGATTTATGGCTAATTGCTGAATGAGTTATGGGTCGTATGGCTGATTATGAATTATGAGTTTAAGCCGAAGGGCTGTATTTATTGATAAATTGGCTGGTTCTGGATTGAACCGTGAGCCGGATAGCTGAGATGAATGTTGTATGTGAAAATGCTTGTGTTTTCTCTCTGGTTGTAAGGGTGATAGGGCACCGATACCCTCTAATGGCGCCAGGGCGCAGATACCCTCTAATGGCGACAGGGCGCAGATACCCTCTAATGGCGATAGGGCGCAGATACCCTCTAAGGATAATAATGCGCAACAGAGAGACTGTGTCCGGGTTAGCTACCGAACACGTCGGGTTGGCTTCGTAACCGACAGATGATATCATCAGCCACTAGGAACAGGCATGCATCATATGCATCTATGTGACATTGCTTGGGTGTGCATATTATACTTGGTTTGCCTATGTGATTAATTGCTAATTGTTCTACTTGCAATAACTGTTTGTTTGTGCTTGCATCTTCCTATTTGTGTTTGCTACTGGGACTCTGTTGGACTGTGGTGATTGGTTGTTGGTTGGTTGGTTTAGGCCTAGGGCCGTGGTTGGAATGAGAAGAATCGATGGTTGATTTCGGTTGTGTTTCTGGTTTGGAATAAAATATGAAAGGCTATTTTGGTTTTGCATAGATAAACCGTTTTGAAAGGCTTTTGAGTTTTTGAGAATTGAATGGTTCTTCTTTCAGAAAGATTTTTAGACTTTACTTTTATTGTAAACCGTTGTTTTCGAAAAGAGGCATAAGACGGTTATCAATCACTAGTACGGTTTATCTTCACGTATCCTATTACAGTAATTCCCAAAAACCCTCTACTGAGAACCCTTTCGAGGATGATGTTCTCACCCCCCTACATTTTTCCTCTTTCAGGATATGGGCGCAGAAGTTACGAAGAGTTTATTTAGTTGTTGAAATGCTCTGTATTGCTTTAGACTGTTATTTGTATCCTCGCCTTTATCTTGAGATATTCTGTAAGAAGGATAGGGATTGTATTAGTTAATGTTTGTAATAATATTTATATACATGTATGTATATATATGGATGTACTCTTTATGGATTTCTGTAAGTTGTATGGTATGTATGGATGTACGTTGTATAGCAAAAGTATTTTTAGGAGTGATTTTGCGGTTTAAAGTTTTAAACAGGCTCATATTTTAGTATTAAATAGTATAAAAGTTATCGTAATGTCTGAACTATCAGAGTCGCGCAGCCGGAAGCGTTAACTTTGGTAGTTAGGGTGTTACATGTTGCATGTCCCCAAGCAACTAAAAATAAAATAGGATAAAAAGAAGAGAAAATACAATAAATTCCAAAATTATCAATGAAGATTAGATTTAATTAGAAGAGCGAGACTAGTATCTTTTTGCTTCTAAACAGTTTTGGCATCTCACTTTATCCTTTGAAGTTCAGAATGATTGGCATCCATAGGAACTCAGAATTCAGATAGTGTTATTGATTCTCCTAGTTCAGTATGTTGATTCTTGAACACAGCTACTTTATGAGTCTTGACCGTGACCCTAAGCATTTTGTTTTCCAGTATTACCACCGGATACATAAATGCCACAGACACATAACTGGGTGAACCTTTTCAGATTGTGACTCAGCTTTGCTAGAGTTCCCAGTTAGAGGTGCCCAGAGTTCTTAAGCACACTGTTTTTGCCTTGGACCACGACTTTAACCGCTCAGTCTCAAGCTTTTCACTTGACACCTTCACGCCACAAGCATATGGTTAGGGACAGCTTGATTTAGCCGCTTAGGCCAGGACTTTTATTCCTTTGGGCCCTCCTATCCATTAATGCTCAAAGCCTTGGATCCTTATTACCCTTGACTTTTGGTTTAAAGGGCTATTGCTTTTTCTGCTTGCTTTTTCTTTTTCTTTCTTTTTTTCTTTATTTTTCGTATTTTTTTCCTTTTTTTCGCAAGCTTTGTGTTTTTCACTGCTTTTTCTTGCTTCAAGAATCAATTTTATGATTTTTCAGATTATCAATAACATTTCTCTTTTTTTTCATTATTCTTTTAAGAGCCAACAATTTTAACATTCATAAACTTCACTATAAAAAATATGCACTATTCAAGCATTCATTCAGAAAACAAAAAGTATTGCCACCACATCAAAATAATTAAACTATTTTCAAGATAGAATTCGAAATTTATGTACTTCTTTTTCTTTTTTAGAAAACATTTTTCATTTAAGAAAGGTGAAAGATTCATGGAACATTCATAGCTTTGAGACGTAGACACTAGACATTAATGATCATGTAATGAAGAGACAAACATAGACAAAACATAAAGCATAGAAACCAAAAAATAGAAAAATAAGAACAAGGAAATTAAAGAACGGGTCCACCTTAGTGACGGCGGCTAGTTCTTCCTCTTGAAGATCCTATGGAGTGCTTGAGCTCCTCTATGTCTCTTCCTTGTCTTTGTTGCTCCTCTCTCATGGCCATTTGGTCCTCTCTGATTTCATGGAGGATGATGGAGTGCTCTTGTTACTCCATTCTTAGTTGCTCCATGTTGGAACTCAATTCTCCTAAAGAGGTGTTGAGTTGCTCCCAATAGTTGTGTGGAGGGAAATGCATCCCTTGAGGCATCTCAGGGATTTCTTGATGAGGGACTTTCTCATGCTCTTGTTGAGGTCCATGAGTGGGCTCTCTTGTTTGCTCCATTCTCTTTTTAGTGATGGGTTTGTCCTCTTCAATGAGGATGTCTTCCTTGTAACGTCCCGTCCAGCAAAATACCTTGCTTAAGTCAGGGTATTTCCACTAGAAAGAACATTACGTAACCTTCTCTAGTATTAACTACTTAATTATCGAGCCTTTGTATCGAGTTCGCGTTTCAATTTTAAGAAAATGCCAGAAAATTTTGTTTTTTTATTCATTAAAGTCATAATTCAAAACATTCACAAATAATAATAATCACATAAATATTATTGATAATAATTCTTATACAAAAGAGACCAAATAAAACTCAAATACAATATACTAAACCTACCCCTCTATGTAAAATAAAATCTCAAAGGACAAGAGCGAGGGAACTCTATGAAAGCAATTAAAACCATAAAGAAAGCCTACTGATCGCTCGCAGCTTCAAATTGCGTCTTCAAACCTGTCGCAGAAAGGGTAGAAAATTTGGGGGTGAGAACCAAACCACATGTTCTCAGTAGAGGTCGAGAATGCCGTGAAAGTAAAGAATAAAGCGCAAATAGTTAACTGCATTCATAGACATCTAAAAGGAAACTAACTTTCTTTAAAAGCATTAGTTAATTACTCAATATCCTAAATCCATATTTTTCTTGTAAAACTTTTAAAAGTTTCCTAGACTGTATGAATGACCAACCTGTCCCAGTCATAGGTTCATTAAGTCTATGCTAAACCAGTTTGATTTTTCATACCTTACTAGACCATAACATAAAAGAAGTTACCTACGCGGTATAAATGATCATCCTGCTCCAAGCATAGGTTCATTAAGTCTATGCTGAACCAGTCAGATACTTTATACAGAACTAGACTTCCAACACAAACCAGTCATGGCCTCAGGCCCAAGCAATTCAACCAACACCCAATTCACCACAATCCAGCCAATCAATTTCAAACACAAGTAATGAGGTTCAAACACAATCAAGAGCAATTATATCAAATATAGCAATTAACAGTTAACAGAATTATTCATTTAGACAAACCAATTACAATATGCACACCCAAACAATGTCACATAGATGCATATGATGAATGTCTAGTCCTAGTACAAGCCATGAGCTCATGTGTCGGTTAGCACCTGCATTCCCGACATTTATCCGGTCACGAGTTCACGATTTCCCGGATACGATTTTCCGTTCAAATAAATGCGCATATAAGTATTAGCAGCTCTATTGAGACAGCCTCTGCTTTCTACTCGCAGGAAATATATACTCTTGGGAACGAAAAATTACTCTTGGGTTGCCTCAGGGCAACAGATAAATAAACAAACATCTCTTGGGTTGCATTAAGCAACAAACAAATAAATAATATCTCTTGGGTTGCATTAAGCAACAAATATATATATAATATCTCTTGGGTTGCCGCAAGCAACAAACAAACATCTCTTGGGTTGCTTCAAGCAACAAACAAACAAATAATATCTCTTGGGTTGCCTCAAGCAACAGATAATCATACAATAAGTACTTTACTCTTTCCTTTTTCTTTCATAATTGCAAATTCGCAAGCGGGACTAGACCCACGCCCTTGCCAACAATCTCATAGATCAAATATTCTTTTCTTAAAAGAATCATTGAAGTTATTATTATTAAATAAGCCTTGAATATTTATTTTGATTAAATCCTTATATTTTTTATAAAAATTTGGACATAATCTCCTTTAAAAATAGGACTTATCCACCCTTACGGGTTCCTTCTTTCTCAACAATTCATCAGCCTCTTTCAGCATTTGCCACAGCAATATATTCTCAAAAACATTTGATAATAGAAAATCTATTTCTTAAATTCCATATCCAAAATAATTACCAACACAACTTGGCAGCCTGATTTCCATTTTGTTTTTAAAATATCAAATGAATTTGGAATTGCACAAACTTTATATCCATGCGACCGTCTCAGATTAAGCTTTCTATTAAATCAAAAATCATAATTTTTCACTGACTATAGTTTCGGAAATATAAGCAAAACTATGACTGTTCTGCAGTGTTTTAAAACCAGAAGACAACAGTACCATACAACATTTGAAATTTCATATAAAATCCAAATTAAATCTAACTACCTTCAAAATTAATGTGGTTAAATATAACTCATCCAAATTTCTTTCTCAATTAGTTCCAGGGTCATACCATTTTTAATGAAGGAGTTACGTAGCTTGGAAGTTAGGTAATTTTATGCAGAATTCTATTTTACAAATCATTGAACACAACCTCTTCCAAGTCCCATAACTCACTTATTAAAATATGGAAAATCCTGAAATTTAAATCACATATACTGAACATACTTAATTTTCACCTCCAATTGGTTGCATCACAATATATATCCAGGATCAAAAGTTATAAACTTCCAAAGTTACTAATTTAAGAAAACAGAATCTGGCTTTTTCTGCCTAATGGATCATCCTTCAAAAATTCATATCTTTAAAACTACAAGTCCAGTTGTTCTGAAATTTTACGACATTAAAATAATAGGAATAAAGTTTTATTTAAAATTGGTTCTATTTCAAAATTAAAACTTCAGAATTTCCAATAGAGGAATCAAGTTGCTGCTGCGTTAAACGTTCTGCAGAAAAACCAGTTTTGACATCCATGATTCAAAAATTCACCATAAATCATAAACTTAGTGAAAAAGTCTCAAATTCAGCAGTCCAGTTCCTTATATCCCCAAGCTCAATTCGGACTTAGTTCTACGCAATTCTGATAATCACAGAAATAGTTATAGATTTTCAAAGTTTCTAGCTTCCTTTAAAAATAATGCAGAAAATCAAATTTTACATTTTAACTTTGAAAAATCATAACTAGTTCTATAATTAATTCAAACTTCTCAATATTGAGTCCCAACAACAACTTTTATTATACTTTACTCAGCCTTTGCTCTTATATCATTTCGATTATCGTTGAATAACTGATTCACTTCCAAAGTCACCTTTTAATTTCAAAAATCAATTTTTCAGCAATCTATTTAGTATTCAAAATCTAACCCTTCAAAACCCCTCAAAACCAGTTCCAAATCAACCACCAACCAAGTTCATTAACATTACAATATACCAAATAACAACTCAACGGCAACAAATCCAACATAACCCATTAAAATTCAGAAATTCTCAACAATTAGTCATCAAGCAATTCCCAATCCACATAATCAATCAATATCACAAATCAACAATTCCAAATCACAATCTCAACCATTCCAATCACAATTTCAGCCACAATTCAATAATTATATAATCAATCAATTACTCACAGCTATTAAATCTATTTGCAGTTATTCAATAAACCTTGTAGGCATTCTTAAATTGAAATCGTTTTAAACCCCTACCTCAATGTCGAATTTCATAGAAACCGAAACCGAAGACGGAATTGTGGCGTGATGACTGGTTGGGCTGCACCCAAAATGCAGCAGCTCCTTCATCCCTTATCCGCCAATGTTAGCAACACTCACAACAGCTTTGACAGGGCAGCAGCAACGCGAGTTGGCCACGACAGTGAGCAAAACAATGAATTCATATTGGGTAGAGTAATAATTCTGGAAATTCAGAGGTGGAATATGGGCTAAAATAAATTGGAACAAGAGTAAGGCTAATAAAATGGCAGCGGAATAAACAAGAATGTCAAGTGGAGGTTCAGAATAAGAATGTCTTACAAGAATTAGAAAGGAATAACAGAGCAAGGAAGCACCGGCAGCAGCACGGACGATTATAGCAGCAACGGGGAAGACGGCCTTCTCCTCCACCTTGGTTCATGATTCCGGCGGCGGCAGTGGCAAGGAAAGCCTTCCCACCATGCGTTCTGCTTCGCCTCGCCATTCGCGTTTCTCTCTGGGCGACGCCGACTCCACGTCTCCTTTCCTCAACTCAGACTTGATGGCGGCACAGCAGCGGTTCAGCAGCGACGATTCGACGACAACGAGGTTGGCTTCAACAGCGACTATGGAACGGCGACGAGGACGGAGCTTCCTCTCAGTCACTGCTCGCGCCTCCCTTTGGTCCGTGTACTCGACGGCAGTGCGCAGTGATGGCTCACGACAGCGGCAGTCTCCTCCCTCCCCGATGACAATCCACTTGTCCCTCTTCTTCTCTGTTCCGTCGCCTTCTCCCTCTGCTCTCCGTTTCCTTCTTTCTTCCCTTCTGTTTTCCCCCCTTAAGCTCCCTGTGCCCTTTCTTTCCCTTTCTGATTGTAGATTTAGGAATTTAGGTTATAAATTAGGAATTTGTGATATTAGGGTTAAAATTAAGATTTTATAAAAGAATATAGATATATATGAATAGATATTTTGATAAAATTGAAGAGTAGAGTAATTTTAAAATTAAATATACCCTAGTAAAAACATATAAGAACATTATTTATCAGCATATTGCTAAGTGAAATTAATTATTTTTAATTTAAATTATAAAATAAACATATTAATCACATTTTTATAAAATACAGTTTAAACTCAATACTAATTAGTTAAATTAAATGATATAACTTTTTATTATTTTTCTATCACCGAAACTTTAATTTCAATTTACAAAATATCTAATTATAATAAAATTACTTAAACTTAAAGTATTTATAAAAATCCATTTAATCATTCCTAATAAATTAATCTCTAAAAGTTCAAACTAATAAAATAAACCATAATTCATTCATATTAGAAATTACCTAAATTAAATTATATAATACTTTCATTACTAAATTTTATTTCCAAAGCATTTGAAATAACCAATTATAAAAATTACATAAGAATATTAATCAACTTAAACTCCAAATATTAATAAAACTAATTTAATTACTATTAATTAATTAATTTATAAAATAAGATATCAAATTAATAAAATAAATCGTAACTTTTTTTTTCAGGATAATAGTTACTTAAATTCAATTATACAATTCTTTTTTTATTTTTTAATTACTAAAATTATACAAAATATTCCATTATAATTAGATTACTTAAAAATATTAATTGATTCGAAATAAAACTATCTCCGAATCTATTTAATTATTTTTAACAAAATAATTTCTAAAATTATAAAGTTTAAACTTAATAAGATAAAATCATAATTTATTTATAATTAGATTTTCAAAAATGCGGGATGTTACATTCTATCCAACTTACAAAAATTTTCGCCCTCGAAAATTGATATAAGATGGAGAAAATATTCATATTCACATCCCCTTTCGAATATTTTAAAGATACCAAGAAAACCATATAACATAAACATAGAAGAGAATATATTAGGTGGTGCAAAAGTTGATAGAAATAATTTGACGCAAACCATATTTCAAATCCAAAATCAAATAGGCACAATATTCGTTCAGAACTTATAATACCCGGTCTACCTGAAATTAATTAAATAATAAGTTAATAGGAGTGAATACGGTTGGAAGATTTGGCAATTGGAATTTGATGATTTAAATATGATATTTGGATTCAGTGAATTTTTCCGAGTCGGAAGACATAGTTTTCTGCGTAAAAGTGCGCAGTGGAATTTTGACCGACAGTACCGGCTGAGACTTGTCTGGTACTGCAGCTGAGAAAATTGATTATGAGTAAGTAGGATTAAGAAATGAGGAATTATAATTAGGGGAGGTAGAAATATTTGAAGTGCGATTTAGAGCGCTAATCTTAAAGGTTTTGGTCTAAAATTGGGCCAACGGACAAAAATAAGTGAACCGGGCCTAAGTGGGCCCAAGACCCAACATATATAAACATTAGTTATGAGTATTTCAGCTCATTTTGCCCTAAAGAAGGGGTGTTGGGCGCTGAAATTGGGAAGAGAGAAGAGAAGAGAGAAAACCTAACTCTCTTTGATCTTCAAACCACCATAACTTGAGCTACGGAGCTCCGATTGACGAGCCGTTTGCAGCCATGCGTCGCTCTTCTCATCCTCTACAATTCTATCTAAGTTTGGTGGTGAGTATTTCATTCATCTCTGCCCAGTTTTCGAAATTCCCCACTGTTACACGTTTTTGGGTAGTTAGTGTTGAAATCTTGTGATTTTGGGTGTTTAAGGATACTCCAACATAGATTCTAAGTGGGTTTTATCCCTACTTCATATGGGCTGAGGTAAGAAGTGCTCAAACCCTTGTAATTTGTCATTTTTATGAGCCCTAAGTTGATGTATGTATGTGATATTGGTTATGTTAGTGTATTTGGTGATGTTGGTGCACAATTGGGAGATTGGTATTGCTTGAGGAGCTTTGCTAAGGCTTGGAGCTAAGGTTGGTGAAGAATTCCAAAGAAGAGGCTCAATTGGTTTGGCTACAAGAGGTACGGTTTAAGTTTCATTTAAGTACCATGTGTTGTGATGAGAATTCCTAGGCTAGATGCCCCTAGGATTAAGTTTGGATTATGTAAATGGTTGGTGCTAATATGCAAAGTTGATATGTAACATGAATTAATGATTGGGTTGAGAATTGTGTGACCTTGTAAGCTTGGTGTATTGAGAATTTGATGTACTGGGTAATGAGTATTGATTTTGTGGTTTATGCATTTAAATTGTAAAAATTGGGCCAGAGGCTGTGAATTTTGGGCCGGAGGCTGGAAAGAGGTAAGAAAGGTAAGTCGATGTGTGCATTGTATGATGGCACAAGTGATTGGATGAATTTCAGATAATGAATATATGAATGATTAGGTTGGTTATTGAATAATAAGGTTTGAGAAGTTGAAGTGTGGAATTTGGTAATTTTGGGTGAATTTATGTAGATGAGGTATGTTTGGTTCGGTTGAGATATATTATGTGATCATATATGTGATTATGATTATTGATGCCTTGATGGTATGATGATGCATTAGAGATATGTATGTTGTGATATATGCTTGGGGAATGATTAAGGTTGATTTGTGGGTGAAGTCACGTGATAGTGAGTATGATATTGATTATGTATAATGATGGTTGATTGGAAATGGTATTATTGGAAATTGGGATGAGGAAGGATGTATGACATGATATTGTGTTTGTCCTTTAGCCATTTGATTGAGAAGTGTTAAAATGGTTGGATGTGGTTTTGGAAATTTTTGGTAAAGTGTCAATGTGTGAGTTGAGGATGGCTTGATGTGGATTTTGGTATATTTTGATTGATTTCAAAAAGGGTTGAAATTGGCATGTTTTGGTTGATTTTGAAAAGAGTTGAAAATTGCTTGTTTTGAAAATGGCACCTTGTGGTTTTGTATGAAAACATGGTTTTTGGGCACACTTTGACGGGACATAACTTGGACTACAGATCTCTGTTTTGTGCCAAATCTGTTTAGAAATGAAATTGGATCCGGGATGTCCATGCCGTTCGAAAAACGGGTGAAAAATGATTTAAAATGAGAAAGTTATGTCCGTCGGAAGATTGGGGGTTGAATCTGTAAATTCTGCAGCTTTTAACTTAGAAAATTTTTAGCAGAATGACCCTCCACGCGTAAGCGCACTTGGCGCATACGCGTCGTTCTTCAAGAAGGCACCATCCACGCGTGCGCGTGGTGTGCGTGTGCGCGTCGATGCGCTGCACCCAATGCCCAGCTATTTTCCAGAGAGTTGTGCCAGAGTTGTGCCAGTTTTGTGCCTGGGCGCAAGAGCACCCACGCGTACGCGTGGCTGACTCTTGCGCGCCGTTTGGATATTTTTCAACCCGCACGTTCGCGCGTATGACATTTGCGCGTTGATGAGTTTTTGGCCATCCGCGCGTGCGCGTACGCGTGGCCCTGTTTTCATGCCAAAGATGGTTTTTGAGTTTTTAAAGCCAAATCTCATACTTCTATGCCTCCAATCTCATCCCTTTGGTATTAAATCATTATGATATGCCTAGCAATGAGGAAGGAACTAGGGGATGTGGTAACTTGCGAGTGAAGCAAGGGAAAAGGTTATGATCAATGATGATCAGATATGATTATATGAGATATGGAGGGTGACGGTGGAAGTACCGTGTAAGCCATGAGCCGAAAGGCTATAATTATTGATAAATGGCCGGTTCTTGATTGAACCATGGGCTGGATGGCTGAGTTATTGCCGGGTTACGGCAAGGCCATTATTGTTTATGGCTGAGTATAAATGCCTATATGATTAATAAATGAATGTGTTACATGGATAACAATGAAAAAATGTTGAAATGTGATGTGTGACCCCGGGTAGTAGGCAGTGGCGTTGTCCACTTGCTCCGGGTATGAGACGGAAAAAGATGTTTATGATAAATGATTTTAATTATGGAGTTTTGAACACATGTGTATTTGTGATACCTGGGTAGTAGTAAGGTGGTGGTTCGTCCCGCTTGCTCCAGGTTAATGCTTGAGATTTGATAACAGTGATGATTGCTTCTAAACTGAACGAATGTATGTTTTGAGATCCTGGGTAGTAGCAAGGGTTGTGGTTCGTCCCACTTACTCTAGGATAGAGATTGAGACCCTGGGTAGTAGCAAGGGTTGTGGTTCGTCCCACTTGCTCCAGGTCAGAGATTGTGACGCCTAGATAGTAGCGGCAGTAGTGGTGAATCCACTCGCTCCAGATTGAGCTTGTAAACACTCGCCTGGGTAGTAGCCGCAGTAGTGGTTATTTCACTGGCTCTGGGTTGAGCGGGTAGTAGCAAGGGGGTTGTAGCTCAAACCTACTTGCTCCGCAATGGGTGTTTCTGTCCAATGGTTAGCTACCAGGACATGTCGGGTTGGCTATATAACCGACAGATGATATCATCAGCCATAGGGCAGGCATTCATCATTTGCATATGTTTGAATTGTTTGGGTTTGCCATTTGTTTTGGATTTCTACATCATATATGCCATGTTACCTGACTATATGCTACTTGTTCTACTTGTACCATATTTGTGTATTACTTGCCTGTATTGCTTGTGTTTGTACAACTGAGAGGCCCCTCATGCTGGTGTCGGTGGGTGTGAGGGCTGTTCTTGATGGGATGAATTGATGATGCGATTGCATGATGATGATGCTTATTGAATGAGATAACTGGAGCTTCCTGGGTAGACGCAGTGATGTGGTTTCACTAGCTCCAGGTGAGTGTATAATGTATTGATATAGAATTGCTGAGGCAGAACAACTGGTGATGATTTTGCTTATAATTCTGAGTCTGATTCGTGGAAGAGTCAGCGAGTTGGGAAACATGTGAAACATGAATTGAATTTAGCACTCCCTTATGACAGTTGCCTATTCATGGATTAGCGAGAACCTAGGATGAATAATTGGTGAAGAAGTTTAGGATGCTTAGTGAGTTTTTATTGCAGTACATTGAATTTATTTGGCACTTTTACCGTACTGGGAACCCATGGGCCCGGGGTTCTCATTCCGTATATATCTCTTGTTTTTCAGATACAGGTCCAGGTGCTCAGAAGTGAGCTGTGGTTCGTCTGAGAGACGGCGAAGATATTTATTTTCTCTACTTTGTGTTTTGCTTAGAATCTCTCCACCTTTGTTTTGAAAAGATTATATTATGTATTGAACTCTTTTGGAACTTGCCTATAGAGGCTCTTATGTTTTCTTTGGGAGAGATTAGGATATACTGTTGTCATCTACTTTCATACTGTACCCTAGTCGGCCTAAACTTTGCGGGTCGCGACTAGTGGCTATTTACTTATGCTATAAATATCTATCTGTTATCTATCTCTTAATCTCCTTTATGCCTTGTCCATATATCGCGTTCGGCTTAGCAGTTTAACTTTTCGTTGTCGAAATATGAGTGATACATCTTCGCGATTTTATTTCTACTCTTTTCAGGCTTCTCGATTAATACTCCTTTCGAAAATTACCTATATTTATATATTAAAAATCCACCTGAGAGTCGTACCACCGTAATATCATTGACTTATGACTCGAGCATAAGGATTTGAATATTAGGGTGTTACATTATGGTATCAGAGCAGTTCGTCCTCGTGAGCCTGAGGGATGGAACTGCTTATGCTTCAATGCATACTCTGAGTCTGTGCCTGTGCTAGTTAGGGTATCTAACTGATACATCTAGCATGAAGTCCATGAGTGTACCTTTGGTACTTTGAAGCACTATACTTCCGATATTGAGACTGATCAACTTGATATCGATTGTTTGGTGTGTATAGGAACCAGATGGCACCTCGTGGACCCGGTCGGGGACGTGAAAGAGATCGTACTAATGCGCAGGAACCAGAAATCAACCCGAATAACCCGGTAAACCTTATTGCGGTGTTGGAGAATATGGCTGCTACTATGCAGGCCACTGCGGAGTCTCTTGGACAACAGATGAACAATAATGGCAATGGCAGAAGGGAAGCTCAGGGCCCGATGACACTGGCAACCTTCTTAAAAGTTAATCCACCTAAGTTCAAGGGAACTACCAATCCGACTGAAGCTGATACTTGGTTTCAGGCCATGGAGCGAGCACTGCAAGTGCAGTTGGTGCCTGAAGAGCAGCGTGTTGAATTCGCTACCTATCTACTCACAGGGGAAGCATCGCATTGGTGGCAAGGGGCTCGACGTCTCCTGCAACAGGGGAATGATCATATCACTTGGGATGCCTTCCAGGTGGAATTCTATAAGGAGTACTTTCCGAATTCCGCCAGGACAGCCAAGGAATTGGAGTTACTGCAGCTAAAGCAAGGTGTTATGTCCGTATCTGAGTATACAGACAAATTTGAGGAGCTATTCAGGTTTTTCTGCATGTGTCAAGGAGCTCCGGGAGGCTTCGAGGAATGAAAATGCATTAAGTATGAAGGAGGGCTCCGGAGCGACATCTTAAGTTCAGTGGGACCAATGGAGATCCGAACTTTTTCAGAGTTAGTGAACAAGAGCCGTATTGCTGAAGAATGTGTGAGGAAGGCTGTTGAGGCGAAGAATGACCATCGGGAGTCCCACCGCAGGGAGCACAATCAAGAATACCCAACAAGGGGTCAAGAGTTTAAGGGGAGAGGATATATACAACACTTTCCCCAAGGACGGAATAACTTTGCGAAGAGTGAGGAGTCCCA
Source organism: Arachis hypogaea (assembly GCF_003086295.3). Taxonomy (NCBI): domain Eukaryota; kingdom Viridiplantae; phylum Streptophyta; class Magnoliopsida; order Fabales; family Fabaceae; genus Arachis; species Arachis hypogaea. The sequence goes on along the minus strand of NC_092052.1, from coordinate 106,253,765 downwards.
AAGAAACGGTAAGGGAAAACGGGCAGCGGCTGCTTCTGATGTTTCGAGTTGTCAGAGATGCGAAAGTCATCACCCATATAGGCCGTGCCGATTGGGGTTAGGTGTATGTTACAAGTGCGGGTTACCAGGGCATGTATCAAGAAATTTCCAACAAGGAGAGAGTTAGGATTCAGGCCGATTGCGACAGTAAGATTGAGGTAATTGCAATAATCAGGCTTAAAGGACAGTGCGTGATTTTATAATATCGCCTGTACAGTAAAACTGGGAATGTCAAGCTTAATATTAGACTGAGAAGCAAACCAGATGGTCCAAGTAAGGATTTACCTTAATACAAATGAATAAATGCCTGAGATGTAAATGATTTTCTGTTGAGAATGATGTGTTATGTTTGTTATGTAGTTGGTTGATTTCTGGATTCTTGGTGAAACGGATTGAACCCGTGACTTTTAGTTCCTTTGATTTAAATAGAAAAGGAATGGTACGGTCCTAAATGATGGATTTAGAAACATTGATTTGAAATGCCAGTCATGCTAAGTTGTGGTTGAGTACTTGAGGAAATAAGTGATGGAACTAATACTTGACGAGAAATCAAAGTGGCATAGCGGAAGCTTGCTAAAGCATTAGCATAGTATGGTAATAATAAGGAAAAGTGGGGTATGATTAGAAATGCTTTATGCTTTGAGTACTTAAAAATTTAGTGAGCTTATGCATATAATGATTCTAGATAATTGGAATTAATTGTGACTGTGAGCCTTGATGGTTCTGAAACGGATGAGGAAATTATCATTGATGCGTAATCTGATTTAGATGATGAGAGAGTGCAAGTTGTCGTGTTTGAGAGATGAGTACTATGATGTTTGGTCATAGTGACCTTGGATTTAGTTTGGGATTTATAATGATTGGTTTTGAAAGACGAATGTGAAAACCATTAAATTGAAATGTTGATGCGGTACTGAGATTGGTTTGAGGGAACCCGTGACGGGTGGTAAACTCCAATTTTTAGGGAGGTGCTGTTGAAAAAATTTTTCCCAAGAATTTGAAGGAGTGTTGGTTATATTTTTGAAAATGATTTTTGATCTGAGTAACTTCAACAAAAGAGATGTGTCTCGAAAGCTTTATATAGATTATTAAAGGAAAGCGGATTCTTAAGGGTTTGTCAGCTTGTTAGTCCAAACTCATTGAATTCTAAAAACGAAGAAAGCTTTGATTGATTATAGTGATGTAGGATAATGGCTATGATTAACGATGATGGCAATCTTATTGATGACATGATTTGAGATTTAATAAGGTGTGAGTTGATGAGACGGTAAAAGTAAGGAACGAGGCTGTTGGTCGGCGTTGAATGAACGACCGAGACCCTCAGGGATAGAGAAATCAGAGCGCGACAATGGAAGCGTGCAGAGTAAAAAGACCTTGGAACTGTTATGTGTTGGATATAAAGGCACACTACGTGCGCGTACTCGTAGTGATGGATGGAATTTTCGAGGGCAAAAATTTCTGTTAGGGGGGTAGAATATAATACCCGGTCTAACTGAAATTAATTAAATAATAAGTTAAATAGGAGCGAATACGGTTGGAAGATTTGGCAATTGGAATTTGATGATTTAAATATGATATTTGGATTCAGTGAATTTTTCCGAGTCGGAAGACATAGTTTTCTGCGTAAAAGCGCGCAGTAGAATTTTGACCGGTAGTACCGGCTGAGACCTGTCTGGTACTGCAGCTGAGAAAATTGATTATGAGTAAGTAGGATTAAGAAATGAGGAATTATAATTAGGGGAGGTAGAAATATTTGAAGTGCGATTTAGAGCGCTAATCTTAAAGGTTTTGGTCTAAAATTGGGCCAACGGACAAAAATAAGTGAACCGGGCCTAAGTGGGCCCAAGACCCAACATATATAAACATTAGTTATGAGCATTTCAGCTCATTTTGCCCTAAAGAAGGGGTGTTGGGCGCTGAAATTGGGAAGAGAGAAGAGAAGAGAGAAAACCTAACTCTCTTGGATCTTCAAACCACCATAACTTGAGCTACGGAGCTCCGATTGATGAGCCGTTTGCAGCCACGCGTCGCTCTTCTCATCCTCTACAATTCTATCTAAGTTTGGTGGTGAGTATTTCATTCATCTCTGCCCAGTTTTCGAAATTCCCCACTGTTACACGTTTTTGGGTAGTTAGTGTTGAAATCTTGTGATTTTGGGTGTTTAGGGATACTCCAACATGGATTCTAAGTGGGTTCTATCCCTACTTCATATGGGCTGAGGTAAGAAGTGCTCAAACCCTTGTAATTTATCATTTTTATGAGCCCTAAGTTGATGTATGTATGTGATATTAGTTATGTTAGTGTATTTGGTGATGTTGGTGCACAATTGGGAGATTGGTATTGCTTGAGGAGCTTTGGTAAGGCTTGGAGCTAAGGTTGGTGAAGAATTCCAAAGAAGAGGCTCAATTGGTTTGGCTACAAGAGGTACGGTTTAAGTTTCATTTAAGTACCATGTGTTGTGATGAGAATTCCTAGGCTAGATGCCCCTAGGATTAAGTTTGGATTATGTAAATGGTTGGTGCTAATATGCATAGTTGATATGTAACGTGAATTAATGATTGGGTTGAGAATTGTGTGACCTTGTATGCTTGGTGTATTGAGAATTTGATGTACTGGGTAATGAGTATTGATTTTGTGATTTATGCATTTAAATTGTGAAAATTGGGCCGGAGGCCGTGAATTTTGGGCCGGAAGCCGGAAAGAGGTAAGAAAGGTAAGTCGATGTGTGCATTATATGATGGCACAAGTGATTGGATGAATTTCAGATAATGAATATATGAATGATTAGGTTGGTTATTGAATAATAAGGTTTGAGAAGTTGAAGTGTGGAATTTGGTAATTTTGGGTGAATTTATGTAGATGAGGTATGTTTGGTTCGGTTGAGATATATTATGTGATCATATATGTGATTATGATTATTGATGCCTTGATGGTATGATGATGCATTAGAGATATGTATGTTGTGATATATGCTTGGGGAATGATTAAGGTTGATTTGTGGGTGAAATCACGTGATAGTGAGTATGATATTGATTATGTATAATGATGGTTGATTGGAAATGGTATTATTCGAAATTGGGATGAGGAAGGATGTATGACATGATATTGTGTTTGTCCTTTAGCCATTTGATTGAGAAGTGTTAAAATGGTTGGATGTGGTTTTGGAAATTTTTGGTAAAGTGTCAATGTGTGAGTTGAGGATGGCTTGATGTGGATTTTGGTATATTTTGATTGATTTCAAAAAGGGTTGAAATTGGCATGTTTTGGTTGATTTTGAAAAGAGTTGAAAATTGCTTGTTTTGAAAATGGCACCTTGTGGTTTTGTATGAAAACATGGTTTTTGGGCACACTTTGATGGGACATAACTTGGACTACGGATCTCTGTTTTGTGCCAAATTTGTTTAGAAATGAAATTGGATCCGGGATGTCCATGCCGTTCGAAAAACGGGTGAAAAATCATTTAAAATGAGAAAGTTATGTCCGTCGGAAGATTGGGGGTTGAATCTGTAAATTCTGCAGCTTTTAACTTAGAAAATTTTTAGCAGAATGACCCTCCACGGGTAGGCGCACTTGGCGCGTACGCGTCGTTCTTCAAGAAGGCACCATCCACGCGTGCGCGTGGTGTGCACGTGCGCGTCGATGCGCTGCACCCAATGCCCAGCTATTTTCCAGAGAGTTGTGCCAGAGTTGTGCCAGTTTTGTGCCTGGGCGCAAGAGCACCCACGTGTACGCGTGGCTGACGCTTGCGCGCCGTTTGGATATTTTTCAACCCGCACGTTCGCGCGTATGACGTTTGCGCGTCGATGAGTTTTTGGCCATCCGCGCGTGCGCGTGGAGTGCGCGTACGCGTGGCCCTGTTTTCATTCCAAAGATGGTTTTTGAGTTTTTAAAGCCAAATCTCATACTTCTAAGCCTCCAATCTCATCCCTTAGGTATTAAATCATTATGATATACCTAGCAATGAGGAAGGAACTAGGGGATGTGGTAACTTGCGAGTGAAGCAAGGGAAAAGGTTATGATCAATGATGATCAGATATGATTATATGAGATATGGAGGGTGACGGTGGAAGTACCGTGTAAGCCATGAGCCGAAAGGCTATAATTATTGATAAATAGCCGGTTCTTGATTGAACCATGGGCCGGATGGCTGAGTTATTGCCGGGTTACGGCAAGGCCATTATTGTTTATGGCTGAGTATAAATGCCTATATGATTAATAAATGAATGTGTTACATGGATAACAATGAAAAAAGGTTGAAATGTGATGTGTGACCCCGGGTAGTAGGCAGTGGCGTTGTCCACATGCTCCGGATATGAGACGGAAAAGGATGTTTATGATAAATGAGTTTAATTATGGAGTTTTGAACACATGTGTATTTGTGATACTTCGGTAGTAGTAAGGTGGTGGTTCGTCCCGCTTGCTCCAGGTTAATATTTGAGATTTGATAACAGTGATGATTGCTTCTAAACTGAACGAATGTATGTTTTGAGATCCTGGGTAGTAGCAAGGGTTGTGGTTCGTCCCACTTACTCCAGGACAGAGATTGAGACCCTGGGTAGTAGCAAGGGTTGTGGTTCGTCCCACTTGCTCCAGGTCAGAGATTGTGACGCCTGGGTAGTAGCGGCAGTAGTGGTGAATCCACTCGCTCCAGGTTGAGCTTGTAAACACCCGCCTGGGTAGTAGCCGCAGTAGTGGTTATTCCACTGGCTCTAGGTTGAGTGGGTAGTAGCAAAGGGGTTGTAGCTCAAACCTACTTGCTCTGCAATGGGTGTTTCTGTCCAATGGTTAGCTACCAGGACATGTCGGGTTGGCTATATAACCGACAGATGATATCATCAGCCATAGGGCAGGCATTCATCATTTGCATATGTTTGAATTGTTTGGGTTTGCCATTTGTTTTGGATTTCTACATCATATATGCCATGTTACCTGACTATATGCTACTTGTTCTACTTGTACCATATTTGTGTATTACTTGCCTGTATTGCTTGTGTTTGTACAACTGAGAGGCCTCTCATGCTGGTGTCGGTGGGTGTGAGGGCTGTTCTTGATGGGATGAATTGATGATGCGATTGCATGATGATGATGATTATTGAATGAGATAACTGGAGCTTCCTGGGTAGACGCAGTGATGTGGTTTCACTAGCTCCAGGCGAGTGTATGATGTATTGATATAGAATTGCTGAGGCAGAACAACTGGTGATGATTTTGCTTATAATTCTGAGTCTGATTCGTGGAAGAGTCAGCGAGTTGGGAAACATGTGAAACATGAATTGAATTTAGCACTCCCTTATGACAGTTGCCTATTCATGGATTAGCGAGAACCTAGAATGAATAATTGGTGAAGAAGTTTAGGATGCTTAATGAGTTTTTATTGCAGTACATTGAATTTATTTGGCACTTTTACCGTACTGGGAACCCATGGGCCCGGGGTTCTCATTCCGTATATATCTCTTGTTTTTCAGATACAGGTCCAGGTGCTCAGAAGTGAGCTGTGGTTCGTCTGAGAGACGGCGAAGATATTTATTTTCTCTACTTTGTGTTTTGCTTAGAATCTCTCCACCTTTGTTTTGAAAAGATTATATTATGTATTGAACTCTTTTGGAACTTGCCTATAGAGGCTCTTATGTTTTCTTTGGGAGAGATTAGGATATACTGTTGTCATCTACTTTCATACTGTACCCTAGTCGGCCTAAACTTCGCGGGTCGCGACTAGTGGCTATTTACTTATGCTATAAATATCTATCTGTTATCTATCTCTTAATCTCCTTTATGCCTTGTCCATATATCGCGTTCGGCTTAGCAGTTTAACTTTTCGTTGTCGAAATATGAGTGATACATCTTCGCGATTTTATTTCTACTCTTTTCAGGCTTCTCGATTAATACTCCTTTCGAAAATTACCTATATTTATATATTAAAAATCCACCTGAGAGTTGTACCACCGTAATATCATTGACTTATGACTCGAGCATAAGGATTTGAATATTAGGGTGTTACAGAACTCTTAACAAAGCATGATCACTTCCTCTCGTCGCCTTAAATCTCCACAACTTCTTATAACTTCGTATACTGACCAGATTCACTTTCCGTACGCACAAATCGCGTCCCTAAGAACTACCGCATATAAGGAATACGAAACTTGAGAAGAGAAAGACAAACGGCACGAAAGGTTTATGCGAGAAATTGGAAGAATACTCAAGTTCGCAATTGTACAAGATGGTATTTCGCAAGGATTTGAAGGAATACGTAAGATTATCAAACAACAAGGATATATATAAGCAATGAAATATACCGGAAGGAGAATTAAATTGAAAGCTTAAGAAAGGATTTTGAATTAAAGAGTTTTGATATGAACAGTAATAGAAAAGATAGTACAGCAATTTAGAACAATTTCAACTTGAAACAGAAGGAATTAGTTTATCTTTTTCAAAGAAAAATATTTAAACCCAACATTTTTCAAAAGTACTAAACTTAGTATAAATAATACGTTATACCGATTTTAATTTCAGATTAAGCAAATCATGCATGGTTTGTAAATTAAAGCTTGTTTGGTGTTATGGGCAAAATATTTTCTTTAAAAATCTTGGAGGATACTTAAATACATAATTAGGTAAGAATAGCTATAAAATTATAATAAAGTTGGCTGAAAATCAGCTTCTATTTAAAGAATAAATTTTGAAATAAGATTTTCTATAAATCAATAAAAGATAAGTGGTATATCACAGATAAACAAGATTAAACTATATAAAGAAGTTTTAGAGTTTATGTAAGAAAGTCTAGACCGAATTAAAAACAATCCCATCAAAATTTAAGCAAGGGTTGTGGATACAGCCAAGTAAGAAAAGTTGTAAATTGAATTTTTCTCGAAGAGAATCTGAAGCAAGTACTCAAGAAGGAAATTTCAAGAAATAGTATGCTGTACCGAAATAATTCCGAATTCAGAGCAAGGAGCATAGAGTTTGTAAGGTAAGGATAAATGTTTCAAAAGATTCAAGCAACAACCAGATACAGAGTCAAGCAAGGACATGCACAAATGATAATACAAGATTAGCAAGAAAGAGATCAAAAACTAGAAATTCCAATACAATTAGTAGAGAAAGAGATAACACTAAGCACGAATAAAGATCATACGTCGAAATGGAACTAGTCTCTAGAATTTAGTTTCTAACGTCCCCAAAACCTCGTGATTCGCATTAACCTTATCACTTCTATTTCGTCTATGATAACCCATTAGTATTTCCATATACATAAATCATTAGTATTAAGTTGGCCAAACTTGATACCATGAGATATGCAATGGTAATCTAATAGCATTAATCATCAAACAGTCATGCATATAAAACACAAACTCTTGTCATCAGAACAAGCTATAAAGTATGACAGACACTCAGAGTATGCAATGAAGCATAGTCAGTCCACTCCCAAGGCTCTACAGGAAGGACTACTCTGATACCATATTGTAACGTCCCGTCCAGCAAAATACCTTGCTTAAGTCAGGGTATTTCCACTAGAAAGAACATTACGTAACCTTCTCTAGTATTAACTACTTAATTATCGAGCCTTTGTATCGAGTTCGCGTTTCAGTTTTAAGAAAATGCCAGAAAATTTTATTTTTTTATTCATTAAAGTCATAATTCAAAACATTCACAAATAATAATAATCACATAAATATTATTGATAATAATTCTTATACAAAAGAGACCAAATAAAACTCAAATACAATATACTAAACCTACCCCTCTATGTAAAATAAAATCTCAAAGGACAAGAGCGAGGGAACTCTATGAAAGCAATTAAAACCATAAAGAAAGCCTACTGATCGCTCACAGCTTCAAATTGCGTCTTCAAACCTGTCGCTGAAAGGGTGGAAAATTTGGGGGTGAGAACCAAACCACATGTTCTCAGTAGAGGTCGAGAATGCCGTAAAAGTAAAGAATAAAGCGCAAATAGTTAACTGCATTCATAGACATCTAAAAGGAAACTAACTTTCTTTAAAAGCATTAGTTAATTACTCAATATCCTAAATCCATATTTTTCTTGTAAAACTTTTAAAAGTTTCCTAGACTGTATGAATGACCAACCTGTCCCAGTCATAGGTTCATTAAGTCTATGCTGAACCAGTTTGATTTTTTATACCTTACTAGACCATAACATAAAAGAAGTTACCTACGCGGTATAAATGATCATCCTGCTCCAAGCATAGGTTCATTAAGTCTGTGCTGAACCAGTCAGATACTTTATACAGAACTAGACTTCCAACACAAACCAGTCATGGCCTCATGCCCAAGCAATTCAACCAACACCCAATTCACCACAATCTAGCCAATCAATTTCAAACACAAGTAATGAGGTTCAAACACAATCAAGAGCAATTATATCAAATATAGCAATTAACAGTTAACAGAATAATTCATTTAGGCAAACCAATTACAATATGCACACCCAAACAATGTCACATAGATGCATATGATGAATGTCTAGTCCTAGTACAGGCCATGAGCTCATGTGTCGGTTAGCACCTGCATTCCTGACATTTATCCGGTCACGAGTTCACGATTTCCCGGATACGATTTTCCGTTCAAATAAATGCGCATATAATTATTAGCAGCTCTATTGAGACAGCCTCTGCTTTCTACTCGCAGGAAATATATACTCTTGGGAACGGAGAATTACTCTTGGGTTGCCTCAGGGCAACAGATAAATAAACAAACATCTCTTGGGTTGCATTAAGCAACAAACAAATAAATAATATCTCTTGGGTTGCATTAAGCAACAAATATATATATAATATCTCTTGGGTTGCCGCAAGCAACAAACAAACATCTCTTGGGTTGCTTCAAGCAACAAACAAACAAATAATATCTCTTGGGTTGCCTCAAGCAACAGATAATCATACAATAAGTACTTTACTCTTTCCTTTTTCTTTCATAATTGCAAATTCGCAAGAGGGACTAGACCCACGCCCTTGCCAACAATCTCATAGATCAAATATTCTTTTCTTAAAAGAATCATTGAAGTTATTATTATTAAATAAGCCTTGAATATTTATTTTGATTAAATCCTTATATTTTTTATAAAAATTTGGACATAATCTCCTTTAAAAATAGTACTTATCCACCCTTACGGGTTCCTTCTTTCTCAACAATTCATCAGCCTCTTTCAGCATTTGCCACAGTAATATATTTTCAAAAACATTTGATAATAGAAAATCTATTTCTTAAATTCCATATCCAAAATAATTACCAACACAACTTGACAGCCTGATTTCCATTTTGTTTTTAAAATATCAAATGAATTTGGAATTGCATAAACTTTATATCCATGCGATCGTCTCGGATTAAGCTTTCTATTAAATCAAAAATCATAATTTTTCGCTGACTATAGCTTCGGGAATATAAGCAAAACCGTGACTGTTCTGCAGTGTTTTAAAACCAGAAGACAGCAGTACCATACAACATTTGAAATTTCATATAAAATCCAAATTAAATCCAATTACCTTCAAAATTAATGTGGTTAAACATAACTCATCCAAATTTCTTTCTCAATTAGTTCCAGGGTCATACCATTTTTAATGAAGGAGTTACGTAGCTTGGAAGTTAGGTAATTTTCTGCAGAATTCTGTTTTACAAATCATTGAACACAACCTCTTCCAAGTCCCATAACTCACTTATTAAAACATGAAAAATCCTGAAATTTAAATCACATATACTAAACATACTTAATTTTCACCTCCAATTGGTTACATATCAATATCTATCCAGGATCAAAAGTTATAAACTTCCAAAGTTACTAATTTAAGAAAACAGAATCTGGCTTTTTCTGCATAATGCATCATCCTTCAAAAATTCATATCTTTAAAACTACAAGTCCAATTGTTCTGAAATTTTACGGCATTAAAATAATAGGAATAAAGTTTTATTTAAAATTAGTTTCATTTCAAAATTCAAACTGCAGAATTTCTAATAGAGGAATCAAGTTGCTGCTGCGTTAAACGTTCTGCAGAAAAACCAGTTTTGACATCCATGATTCAAAAATTCACCATAAATCATAAACTTAGTGAAAAAGTCTCAAATTCAGCAGTCCAGTTCTCTATATCCCCAAGCTCAATCCGGACTTGGTTCCACGCAATTCCGATAATCACAGAAATAGTTATAGTTTTTCAAAGTTTCCGGCTTCCTTTAAAAATAATGCAGAAATCAAGTTTTACATTTTAACTTTGAAAAATCATAACTAGTTCTATAATTAATTCAAACTTCTCAAAATTGAGTCCCAACAACAAATTTTATTATACTTTACTCAGCCTTTACTCTTATATCATTTCGATTATCGTTGAATAACTGATTCACTTCCAAAGTCACCTTTTAATTTCAAAAATCAGTTTTTCAGCAATCTATTTTGTATTCAAAATCCAACCCTTCAAAACCCCTCAAAACCAGTTCCAAATCAACCACCAACCAAGTTCATTAACATTACAATATACCAAATAACAACTCAACGGCAACAAATCCAACATAACCCATTAAAATTCAGAAATTCTCAACAATTAGTCATCAAGCAATTCCCAATCCACATAATCAATCAATATCACAAATCAACAATTCCAAATCACAATCTCAACCATTCCAATCACAATTTCAGCCACAATTCAATAATTACATAATCAATCAATTACTCACAGCTATTAAATCTATTTGCAGTCAGTGGCGGAGCTTAGTTCAGACAAGGGGGGGCCATGGCCCCCCAAACTTTTTATAAAAAACTTAGTAGTACTTTTTCAAAAGATAAAAAATAGTTCAAAAATATTTTACTATGACTTAAAGTATCTAATAAGTTCAATAAACAACACTCCCTCTATCTTTAAGTTCAAATATAAAAATTAGATATTTTTTATTTATTTAATTTAATATTATTTTATATTTTACTATTTATTTAATTTAATTTTTTATATGATAAAAAATAATAGAATATTCAATAAGTATTAATATTATTGTATTTGTATAAATTGATAAAAAAAATTCAATAAATATTATAAATTTTAATATTTGTTCTTCTAACTTTTTCTTTACATATTTTACAGGATATATATTCAAATTTTTATATAAAATAATAATGAAAAATAAAAGAATTGATACATTTTTTAAGAGGAAAGCTAATATTTAAGAAGGAAAACATATAACTTTTACAATATCAACACCTGTATATAGTTCTTCTACTTTAATGAATCACGAAGAAAGTGAGATATAACCTTCAAAAGTTCAAAAAGTTTCATCTGATGACTTTAACCTTAACTTTTTGGAACGAGATCTTGAAAAATAGCTTTAAATTTGACAATATCACCCAAACCAGAAAATGAGATTAGACGAGCTTATCTTAAATGGGTCCATATCAAAAACATTTTAACAATTATTTTCTATCTGCCCCCCCAAAATTTTATTTCAAGTTCCGCCACTGTTTGCAGTTATTCAATAAACCTTGTAGGCATTCTTAAATTGAAATCGTTTTAAACCCCCTACCTCAATGTCGAATTTCATAGAAACCGAAACCGAAGACGGAATTGTGGCGTGATGACTGGTTGGGCTGCACCCAAAATGCAGCAGCTCCTTCATCCCTTATCCGCCAATGTTAGCAACACTCACAACAGCTTTGACAGGGCAGCAGCAACGCGAGTTGGCCACGACAGTGAGCAAAACAATGAATTCATATTGGGTAGAGTAATAATTCTGGAAATTCAGGGGTGGAATAGGGGCTAGATTAAATTGGAACAAGAGTAAGGCTAATAAAATGGCAGCGGAATAAACAAGAACGTCAAGTGGAGGTTGAGAACAAGAATGTCTTACAAGAATTAGAAAGGAATAACAGAACAAGGAAGCACCGGCAGCAGCACGGACGATTATAGCAGCAACGGGGAAGACGGCCTTCTCCTCCACCTTGGTTCATGATTCCGGCGGCGGCAGTGGCAAGGAAAGCCTTCCCACCATGCGTTCTGCTTCGCCTCGTCATTCGCGTTTCTCTCTGGGCGACGCCGACTCCACGTCTCCTTTCCTCAACTCAGACTTGATGGCGGCACAGCAGCGACGATTCGACGACAACGAGGTTGGCTTCAACAGCGACTATGGAACGGCGACAAGGACGGAGCTTCCTCTCAGTCACTGCTCGCGTCTCCCTCTGGTCCGTGTACTCGACGGCAGCGCGCAGTGATGGCTCACGACGGCGGCAGTCTCCTCCCTCCCCGATGACGATCCACTTCTCCCTCTTTTTCTCTGTTCCGTCACCCTCTCCCTCTGCTCTCCGTTTCCTTCTTTCTTCCCTTCTGTTTTCCCCCCTTAAGCTCCTCGTGCCCTTTCTTTCCCTTTCTGATTGTAGATTTAGGAATTTAGGTTATAAATTAGGAATTTGTGATATTAGGATTAAAATTAGGATTTTATAAAAGAATATAGATAGATATGAATAGATATTTTGATAAAATTGAAGAGTAGAGTAATTTTAAAATTAAATATACTCTATTAAAAATATATAAGAACATTATTTATCAACATATTGCTAAGTGAAATTAATTATTTCTAATTTAAATTATAAAATAAACATATTAATTATATTTTTATAAAATACAGTTTAAACTCAATACTAATTAGTTAAATTAAATGATATAACTTTTTATTATTTTTCTATCACCGAAACTTTAATTTCAATTTACAAAATATCTAATTATAATAAAATTACTTAAACTTAAAGTATTTATAAAAATCCATTTAATCATTCCTAATAAATTAATCTCTAAAAGTTTAAACTAATAAAATAAACCATAATTCATTCATATTAGAAATTACCTAAATTAAATTATATAATACTTTCATTACTAAATTTTATTTCCAAAGCATTTGAAATAACCAATTATAAAAATTACAAAAGAATATTAATCAACTTAAACTCCAAATATTAATAAAACTAATTTAATTACTATTAATTAATTAATTTATAAAATAAGATATCAAATTAATAAAATAAATCGTAACTTTTTTTTTCAGGATAATAGTTACTTAAATTAAATTATACAATTCTTTTTTTATTTTTCAATTACTAAAATTATACAAAATATTCCATTATAGTTAGATTACTTAAAAATATTAATTGATTCGAAATAAAACTATCTCCGAATCTATTTAATTATTTCTAACAAAATAATTTCTAAAATTATAAAGTTTAAACTTAATAAGATAAAATCATAATTTATTTATAATTAGATTTTCAAAAATGCGGGATGTTACATTCCTCTATGACAATTCCTGCTGAATTGCATAGGTTACATATGAGATGAGGGAAAGCTAACCTTGCCAAAGTGGAGGGTTTGTCAGCCACCTTGTATAGTTCTAGAGGTATGATCTCATTAACTTCCACTTCCTCTCCCTTCATGATACTATGGATCATGATAGCCCGATCCACAGTTACTTCGGATCGGTTGCTAGTAGGAATGATAGAGCGTTGGATGAACTCCAACCATCCCCTAGCCACGGGTTTGAGGTCAGGCCTTCTCAATTGAACCGGCTTGCCTTTGGAGTCTCTCTTCCATTGAGCTCCATCCACACAGATATCCATGAGGGCTTTGTCCAACCTTTGATCAAAGTTGACCCTTCTAGTGAAAGGGTGAGGATCTCCTTGCATCATTGGCAAGTTGAATGCCAACCTCACAGTTTTCGGACTGAAATCCAAGTATTTTTCCCGAACCGTTGTGAGCCAATTCTTTGGGTTCGGGTTCACACTTTGATCATGGTTCTTAGTGATCCATGCATTAGCATAGAACTCTTGAACCATTAAGATTCCGACTTGTTGGATAGGATTGGTGAGAGCTTCCCAACCTCTTCTCCGAACCTCACGTCGGATCTCCGGATATTCACTCTTTTTGAGCATGAAGGGGACCTCGGAGATCACCCTTTTCTTGGCCACAACTTCATAGAAGTAGTCTTGATGGACCTTTGAGATGAATCTCTCCATCTCCCATGACTCAGAGGTGGAAGCAATTGCCTTCCCTTTCCTCTTTCTAGAGGTTTCTCCAGCCTTAGGTGCCATTAATGGTTATGGAAAAATAAAAAGCAGAGCTTTTCCCCTCACCAAACTTAAAAGGTTTGCTCGTCTTCGAGCAAAAGAAGAAAGAAAGGAGGAGAAGAAGAAGAAATGGAGGAGATAGAGGGATGTATTGAATTCGGCCAAAGGGGAGGGGTTTAAGTGTTTGTGATGTGTGAAATTGAAGGTGGTAAGGATGGGTATTTATAGGGTAAGAGAGAGAGAGAGGGAATTCGTATAAGAAGGGGTTGTGTTTGGAGGGGAAATGTTTTGAATTTGAATTGTGAGGTAGGTGGGGTTTTATGATGGGTTTTTGGGGAATAGTGGATGGATGTGAGTGGTGAAGAGATTATGGGGAAGAGAGTAGGACTTAATAGGTGAATGGTATTTGGGGAAGAGTGTTATGGAAAGGTGTGAAGAGGAGAGAGAGTGAGTTGGGGTAGGTGGGGATCCTGTGGGGTCCACAGATCCTGAGGTGTCAAGGAATTCTACTCCCTGCACCGTTTTGGCGTTTAAACGCCCTCTGTGTGCCATTTCTGGCGTTTAACGCCAACTCTGCTACCTTTCCTGGCATTGAACGCCAGGCTGATGACCCTTTCTGGAGTTTAACGCTAGCCAGACACCCTTTTCTGGCGTTAAACACCAGTCTGTCTGCCAATTTTGGCGTTTAATGCCCAGAATGCTGCCAGACTGGGCGTTAAACGCCCATTCTGCTATCCTTACTGGCGTTTAAACGCCAGTAAGCCTGTCCTCCAAAGTGTGCTGTTTTTTATGCTATTTTTTATTTTGCTTTAATTCTGCAGCTGTTTTTATGATTCCACATGATCATCTACCTAAAGAAAACATAACATGACAATGGAAAATAAATGTCTATAAAAATAAATATAATTAAATAACATTGGGTTGCCTCCCAATAAGCGCTTCTTTAATGTCAATAGCTTGACAGTGAGCTCTTAGAGAGCTTCATAGAGACTCAGATCTTAATGGTGGCCTCCCAACATCAAACTTAGAAGTTGAGTGTGGGGGCTTTGTTTGACAATGTATTGAGAGAAGCTTTTCATGCTTCCTCTCCATGGTTACAGAAGAAGATTTTTGAGCCTTAAACACAAGGTAGTCCTCATTCAATTGAAGGACTAACTCTCCTCTGTCCATATCAATCACAGCTCTTGCTGTGGCTAGGAAGGTCTTCCAAAGATAATAGATTCATCCTCATCCTTTCCAGTGTCTAGGATTATGAAGTCAGCAGGGATGTACAGGTCTTCAACCTTCACTAAGACATTCTCTACAAGTCCATGATAAACCACTATTTTATGGTTTATCTTGTACTCAATTGAGTAGTTTTTATTAACTCTTTACCCACTTATTCATACTATTTGCATGGTTTTATATTTCCTTCCTAATTATGTGTTTTGATTGAAAACATGCTTCTTTGATCTTATATTTGCTTATTATTAATCCTCTCTTATTACCATTAGATGTCTTGATATGTGTGTTAAGTGTTTTCAGATATTATAAGGCAGGAATGGCTTGGAGGATGGAAAGGAAGCATGCAAAAGTGGAAGGAATACAAGAAGTTGGAGAAATTGCTAAGCTGTCCAACCTGACCTCTTTGCACTCAAACGGCTATAACTTTAGCTTCAGAGATCCAAATGATGCGGTTCTAGTTGCGTTGGAAAGCTAACGTCTGGGGCTTCGATTTGATATATAATATGCTATAGTTTCCCTGACGCTAGGTGACGCGACCGCGTGATCCATGCGGCCGCATCGCAGTGACGGAAATCAACCTGTTTGAATTCTTCTCCAGCGATTTCTGGGCTGTTTCTGACCCAGTTTGCGGCCCAAAAAATACAGATTAGAGGCTATAAAGTGGGGGAATATATCCATTCATAAGGAGGCTCTCATATTCACAATTTTAGGAGTAGATGTAGTTTTTAGAGAGAGAGGTTCTCTCCTCTCTCTTAGGATTAGGATTTAGGACTTCTCTTAGTTTTAGGAGTGACTCTCAATCCCAGGTTCTTTATTTTTGTTTATTTTTCCAATTTAATTTATGAACTTTTCCATGTTATGATTTGAATATTTTATTTAATATAATTTGAGGTATTTCAGACTTATGATTGCTCTCTTTAATTTATTAATGCTCTGTGTTTATCCAAGTTATTTTCATTCAAGTAGACTTTCTTCCCTTTTGGCTTTGGTTAAATAATTGGAGACTCTTGAGTTATCAAACTCATTGTTGATTGAAAATTGGAATTCTTCAAGAATTAATTCGAGTTCCACTAACTCTAACTTTTCCTAAGGAAAGACTAGGACTTGAGAAATCAGAATTAATTCATCCACTTAACTTACCTTCATAGTTAGAGGTTAACAAAGTGGGAGAAAAATCCAATTCTCATCACAATTGATAAGGATAACCAGGATAGGACTTTCGGTTCTCATACCTTGCCAAGAGTTTATTTTACAGTTATTTATTTATTCTTATTGCTTGAAAATATACCTGTGCGCATTGCCCAAACTCCAGAACTCCAATTTACAAACTCATAACCAATAATAAGAACATACCTCCCTGCAATTCCTTGAGAAGACGACCCGAGGTTTGAATACTCGGTTATCAATTTCAAAGGGGTTTGTTACTTGTGACAACCAAAACGTTTGTACGAAAGGATTTCTATCGGTTTAGAGACTATATCTACAACGCGACTGTTTTTATGAAATTCTTTACTGGCAAAAATCCTAACGTCAAAATGGCGCCGTTGCCGGAGAATTGCGAACGTGTGCCTTATTATTGGTTATTGTAAATATTTGCTTTTTGCTTGTTTATTTGTTTTTATTTTTGCTTTTATTTTTGCTTTTTCATTAAGAGGTTATTGGTTTTTATTTTATTATTAAAAATTTTTTCAAAAATTTATTCTTAGTGTCCATCTTGATCTTCAAGTTGTTCTTCACGTTCATCTTGACCTTCAAGCTGTTCTTAGTTGTTTTCTTCGTTTTGATCTAAAAATTTGAAATTTGGTGTCATTTTATTATTTTTCTCTTTCCTCATTAAATTCAAAAATATTTTTAATTAATTTTTTTCGAAAAATTTTTTTTCAGATTTTTATTTTTAAAATTTTTATCTTATCTTATCTTATTTCAAAAATCAAATTTCAAATTTCAAAATTTAAATAACCTTTTAATTTAAAATTGTTTTTATTTTCATTTTTAAATTTTATTTGATACTATGAACTCTCACCCCTTTGGCTATGAGTCTGGTTACAATTATGTTGCAGGAAGAAGAAATTACAATGAGAATAGGCATCAAGGTTGGAACAATCAAAGATGGGAGGAGTCACAAGGATTTGATTAACCCTTATGGCAACAACCACCTCCAATGGACTATCAACAACCACCACCATATGCCTATGAACCCTTTCCTCAACACAACTTTGAACCACCACACTCACAAGCCAACTACCGCCATTCACCTCCATATGACCCTAACCCACATCCACCATACCAACCACCCTATGAACCGAATGAGCCATACATAGATCCACCCCAACCTCCATTGGATAACAATACACTCATCTCTAACATCATTGGTCTCACCTCTACACTCCAAAATCTTATATCCCGCATGAACCAACCCTCTACCTCCAAAATCCAACCCTCAAGCTCTGGTGCACTTCCTTTTCAACCACATAATGATCTTTTCATCCCATCACCACCCTCCATGGAAGAGCACCCACATCTATCAATCCAAGAGCAAGATGATCCCAATTATGCTATTGATATGGAGCAGGAAAAAAGGAATCATATTCGCGAATCCATACTTCATAAGGAGCTAGAGGAGGCCTTACGGGTAAAGGTAGGAGAGACCCTTGAAGATAAAGGAGTAATTGAAAGGAGTTGTCATAGAAAGGAAATCATCGAGGATGAGTACGATTTTATCCTTAAACAACTGGACAGAGCAGCAATTATTAAAAAGGAAGAAGTGGTTGCAGACTTAACAGATGTTGTACCTCCATTAGAAAGTCCAGTCACAGAGCCTCCTTCCATGGTGTTTAATGTTGATGTTGAAGAGAGCGTACAACCTCCAAGGCAGATCATGGTTGAAGACTTTGTAGAGGTTGATCAAGAGATGGAGATTAAAGAAGAAGAAGCACAACCTCCCATGCCCTTGGTGAGCAATGAAGAAGAGATTGAATTGGAAGAAAGCTACCAAGAGGAAGAGGTTGAAATTGAAGAAGCTTGCAAAGAGGTGGAAGTTGTCAGAGAAGAGCACAAGGAAGTGGATCTTGAAATCACCTTGCCAAAGTTATTGGAGTCTCCTCCCCCTAAGTTCCCATCATCCTTCACAACATTCAAGTGGGTAAAATTCATATCCCTTAGCTTTCTAATTCCACTTGAATATGGGCTACTGGAGACGGATGGTCAACTTAGAACTCTTTGTGGCATTAAGAGTAAGAGGAAGATGGTCAGTGGTAAGAACTGTCCTGCAAGGTTCAACATGGTTGCATACTTAAAGTTTAAACGCAAAGGTTGGTGTAGAGCTCAACTGAATGGGTCTAGGAAGTTGGTTGGCCACTTTAGTGAGAATTCAGACTGCTTGCCACCCGGATGGAATCATGATGATCAACAAGAAGACGGGTGCAATAGCAAGGTTTGGGATCCTGGAATCCGTTCTGACATCCAACATCCCGGGAGCCTAAGAACCTGTTTGAAGCTGCTCAAAGGCTTTACGTGCCTAGTTTGGGACCTCGGAGGCCATTGGAATCACAAACATTGGTGGAGATTCCTGGATGAGTTCAAGCATAAGCCACCATAACAGGGAGCTCACCAAATGTCCAACTTAAGGACTCTAACTAAAAGTGCTAGGTGGGAGACAACCCACCATGGTATGATCGTTCCTTTTTCATTTTTATTTAGTTTTATTTGTTTTCGAGTTCTATTTTATTGAACTTGGAGTTTTGCATCACAATCATATTAACACTGCATTCTGCATTTTTTTTTTCAGATAAAAAAAAAGGATTTTTGCATGCGACGCGTCCGCGTCGTATGTGCATTTGGAAGAAAATAAGGTTGAACAGAGAGTCACGCGAAAGCGTGGCTGGAGGCGCGCTAATGGCACAAATTGATCCACGCGACCGCGTCGCTGACGCGTCCGCGTCATATGAGAAACATGCCTCTCACGCGACCACGTCACCCACGCGACCGCGTGACCTGAAAATCGACGTCAACCGGGTGCATGGCCGAAAGTTGAGCTGGAGTTGGGCTGGACTCGTGCTGGAAGCCCAAGCCTTACCACGCGAACGCGTGCCCTACGCGCCCGTGTCATATCCTCATAATGGCCACTCACACGATCGCATGCCCCACGCGATCGCGTCACCTTGGATTTTGGTAATACTGAGTTTTGAACAGAGAGTTGTGCGACCGCGAGGCTGCACTCGCGCCACTAGCACAAATCGAGTCACGCGATCGCGTGCCCCACGCGTCTGCGTCACCCAACCTTATCGCGCACCACGCGACCGCGTCACCCACGCGACCGCGTCGCCAGCGTCGCACAACCTATCCAGATTAGTGCCAATTTTCTTATCTTTTCTTTTTTAATCCTAATTTCTTCCTTCTCTCTCCTTTCTCACTTTCTTTTTCTTCTTCTCATCCTTTTTCCCTCTTATTTTATTTTATTTTATTTATTTGCATACTTTCATTCATTGCATATTTTTATTTTTCTAAATTTATTATTTTACCATTGGTGTTCAAATGTTCTTATTCAACTGTTATTTCTTTTCTGGTATTATCTTGGTGCTTATGACTTGTTTTATTCTGGTTAGGTAATATTATTTAAATCAATGCCAATCTTTTATACCTGTATTACTTTTGTATTGATTTTTAATTTATATTATCTTTCCTTCCCCACTCTCTTCCCCATTGTTGCATATTCTGCACCACTGGTATGCCATGGCTTCTATTGTTTTCTCACTTACATGTTGTAGCTACCATGTAAATGAGACCCTTTTCATTTGGCATTAACCCAACCATACTTCATTTATTTTCTTATCTCTATTATTGGGTTACCTTTCTTCCTTTTTTCTTTCAGGATGGCCACCAGGAAGAGAACTGGAAGACGTTTACATGGGAAGACAGACAAGTCCATATGCACAATCCTTAGAGAAAAGCAACAGTTGAAACAACCCGTCCACCTGCACACCTCAGCATGCACCGAGGACGGTGCAATCTTTAAGTGTGAGGAGGTCGATACCGATCTCCGTGGGTTAGTACATCCCTGTTTCAACACCAATGTTTTAATTTTCTTCGTTAAATTAGTTGTTGCATTTGCATATTTATTTGATTTTATGCATTTAGTTACTGCTTGGTTAAAATAATAAGTTTCTTTTTAAGACCATATCTTTGAAAAATTTCACTAATTTAAATTGAAAAAAAAATTATATTAAAACTTGTTTGAAATTGTATTTGGAACATGGTTTTTGAGTTAAAGAACACACAACCTGTGAGATTTGAGCTTATTTATATGGTTACATTATTTAACCATAAATATATTATTCCTGTGTATTTTCTTCTTTATAATTGTAATCTATATTTTGTTCCAATCTATATGTCCATTATTTAGTATATTTACATGCTTGCATATGATTAAGGCCATTGTTTGATTTTAGCTCACTTATCCCAAATAAGCCTACCCTTTAAATCACCCTTGTCAGCCACTTTGAGCCTTTTAATCCCCATTTATTCTATACTTTACCACATCACTAGCCTTAAGCAGAAAAACAAATTAAAAACCCCAATTGAATCTTTGGTTAGCTTAAGATAGAGATTGTGCATCAACTAAGTGTGGGGAAATTGTGGGAACATGGGTTAATAAGGGAATGTATCATCTTTCTAATTTATTTGAATATTGGGAATTTGGGAACCTACTCATGAAAAACCAAAATAGAAAAATAATAGAAAATCCATGTGCATTGATAAGTTATGTTTATTTCTCTACAAAAAAAAGAGAGAGAAAAAGAAAAAAATATATATAATATAAGTAAATAAATAAGGGGACAAAATTACCCCAATATTAAGTTTAATAAAAGATCAATGCACATGTGAAAAAAAAATTAAAGAAAATTTGGTACATGAGTATGGGAATTATAAAAAAGTGGGAATTATGGGTAGCTAGGCATGAATTTAAAAGTATATAGAGTATATGTATATTAGGTGAGAACTTAGGTTAATTAAAGATTCAATTTATAAAGCTCACTTAGCCATATATATACCTTTACCCTTACCTTAGCCCCATTACAACCTTGAAAAAGACCTCATGATGTTTGCATTGGTATATTAAATATTGTTGATTGGTTAGATGAAGAACAAGGTTTAGAAAGCATGACTAGAGAAGAGTAGAGTGAATAACCCTATACATTTGAGAGATTAGAGTGATACACACTACCAGTGAGGGTTCAATGCTTGATTTTATGTTCCCTGCTTTCATGAGCTGTCTTCTTACAAGTTCACTTGCTTTTTATTGTCTGATTTGAATTAGTGGAAATTGGTTTGTATTTGTCTTGGAGAACTTATTCACTCTTAACCAAGTAAGTAAAAGCATTTAGCATGTAGTTGCATTCATAGGTTGCATTTCATACCATTCCTCTTCATCTTTATAGCTTCTCTTGAGCTTAGCATGAGGACATGCTAATGTTTAAGTGTGGGGAGGTTGATAAACCACTATTTTATGATTTATCTTGTACTCAATTGAGTGATTTTTATTAACTCTTTACCCACTTATTCATATTATTTGCATGGTTTTATATTTCCTTCCTAATTATGTGTTTTGATTGAAAACATGCTTCTTTGATCTTATATTTGCTTATTATTAATCCTCTCTTATTACCATTAGATGTCTTGATATGTGTGTTAAGTGTTTTCAGATATTATAAGGCAGGAATGGCTTGGAGGATGGAAAGGAAGCATGCAAAAGTGGAAGGAATACAAGAAGTTGGAGAAATTGCTAAGCTGTCCAGCCTGACCTCTTCGTACTCAAACGACTATAACTTTAGCTACAAAGGTCCAAATGATGCGGTTCTAGTTGCATTGGAAAGCTAACATCCAGGGCTTCGATTTGATATATAATATGCTATAGTTTCCCTGACGCTAGGCGATGCGACCGCGTGATCCATGCGGCCGCGTCGCAGTGACGGAAATCAGTGTGTTTGAATTCTTTTCCAACGATTTCTGGGCTGTTTCTGACCCAGTTTGCGGCCCAGAAAATACAGATTAGAGGCTATAAAGTGGGGGAATACATCCATTCATAAGGAGGCTCTCATATTCACAATTTTAGGAGTATATGTAGTTTTTAGAGAGAGAGGTTCTCTCCTCTCTCTTAGGATTAGGATTTAGGACTTCTCTTAGTTTTAGGAGTGACTCTCAATCCCAGGTTCTTTATTTTTATTTATTTTTCCAATTTAATTTATGAACTTTTCCATGTTATGATTTGAATATTTTATTTAATATAATTCGAGATATTTCAGACTTATGATTGCTCTCTTTAATTTATTAATGCTCTGTGTTTATCCAAGTTATTTTCATTCAAGTAGACTTTCTTCCCTTTTGGCTTTGGTTAAATAATTGGAGACTCTTGAGTTATCAAACTCATTGTTGATTGAAAATTAGAATTCTTCAAGAATTAATTCGAGTTCCACTAACTCTAACTTTTCCTAAGGAAAGACTAGGACTTGAGAAATCAGAATTAATTCATCCACTTAACTTACCTTCATAGTTAGAGGTTAACAAAGTGGGAGAAAAATCCAATTCTCATCACAATTGATAAGGATAACCAGGATAGGACTTCCGGTTCTCATACCTTGTCAAGAGTTTATTTTACAGTTATTTATTTATTTTTATTGCTTGAAAATATACCTGTGCGCATTGCCCAAACTCCAGAACCCCAATTTACAAACTCATAACCAATAATAAGAACATACCTCCCTGCAATTCCTTGAGAAGACGACCCGAGGTTTGAATACTCGGTTATCAATTTCAAAGGGGTTTGTTACTTGTTACAACCAAAATATTTGTACGAAGGGATTTTTGTCGATTTAGAGACTATATCTACAACGTGACTGTTTTTATGAAATTCTTTACTGGCAAAAATCCTAACGTCAGTCCATAAGCCTGTTTCATTGATTTATCTGCCATCTCTAGTGAGATTCTTGTAGCTTGTACCTCAAAGATCCTTAGTTTCTCCATTACAGAGAGTTGCATGAGGTTTATACCTGACCCCAGGTCACATAGAGCCTTCTCAAAGGTCATGGTACCTATGGTATAAGGTATTAAGAACCTTCCGGGATTCGGTTTCTTCTGAGGTAATTTCTGCTGAGCCAAGGCATTCAGTTCATTGATGAGCAATGGAGGTTCATCCTCCCAAGTCTCATTAACAAATAACTTGGAATTTAGCTTCATGATTGCTCCTAGATACTGAGTAACTTGCTCTTCAACAATATCTTCATCCTCTTCAGAGGAAGAATACTCATCAGAGCTCATGAGTGACAATAGTAAGTTCAGTGGAGTCTCTATGGTCTCTGTATGAGCCTCAGATTCCTTTGGTTCCTCATTAGGGAACTCCTTAGTGGTCAGTGGACGTCCATTGAGGTCTTCCTCACTGGAAATCACTGCCTCTTCCTCCCCTATAGGTTCGGCCACTTTGGGTATATTGATGGCCTTGCACTTTCTCTTTGGATTCTCTTCTGTATTGCTTGGGAAAGTACTAGGAGGGATTTCAGTAACTCTTTTACTCAGCTGATCCACTTGTGCCTCCAAATTTCTGATGGAGGACCTTGTTTCAGTCATGAAACTGAGAGTGGTCTTAGATAGATCAGAGACTATGGTTGCTAAGTCAGAGAGGCTCTGCTTAGAATTCTCTGTTTGTTGCTGAGAAGATAATGGAAAAGGCTTGCTATTTCCAAACTTATTTCTCCTACCATTATTATTATTGAAGCCTTGATTAGGCTTCTGCTAATCCTTCCATGAGAAATTAGGATGATTCCTCCATGAGGGATTATAAGTATTTCCATAGGATTCTCCCATGTAATTCACTTCATCCATTCCAGGATTCTCAGGGTCATAAGCTTCTCCTTTAGAGGAGGCTTCTTTAGTACTGCCGGATACAGCTTGCATTCCAGTCAGATTCTGAGAAATCATATTGACTTGCTGAGTCAATATTTTATTCTGAGCTAATATGGCATTCAGAGTATCAATCTCAAGAACTCCTTTCTTCTGAGTCATCCCATTATTCATAGGATTTCTTTCAGAAGTATACATGAACTGGTTATTTGCAACTATTTCAATGAGTTCCTAGGCTTCTGCAGGTGTTTTCTTCAGATGAAGAGATCCACCAGCAGAGTGGTCTAATGACATCTTAGACAATTCAGATAGACCATCATAGAATATACATAAGATGCTCCATTCTGAAAGCATGTCAGAAGGACACCTTTTGATCAATTGCTTGTATCTTTCCCAAGCTTCATAAAGGGATTCACCTTCCTTCTGTTTAAAGGTTTGGACTTCCACTCTAAGCTTGTTCATCTTTTGAGGTGGAAAGAATTTGGCCAAGAAAGCATTGACCAACTTTTTCCAAGAGTTCAGGCTTTCTTTAGGTTGTGAGTCCAACCATATCCTAGCTCTGTCTCTTACAGCAAAGGGGAAAAGCATAAGTCTGTAGACCTCGGGATAAACCCCATTGGTCTTAACAGTGTCACAGATTTGCAAGAATTTAGCTAAGAATTGATGAGGATCTTCCAATGGAAGTCTATAAAACTTGCAATTCTACTGCATTAGAGAAACTAATTGAGGCTTAAGCTCAAAGTTGTTTGCTCCAATTGCAGGAATTGAGATGCTTCTTCCATAGAAATCGGAAGTTGGTGTAGTAAAGTCACCAAGCATCTTCCTTGCATCTCCACCATTGTTGTTGGGTTCGGCTGCCATGTCTACTTCTTTTTCAAAAATTTCTGTAAGGTCCTCTTCGGAGTGTTGTGCTTTAGCTTCCCTTAGCTTCCTTTTCAGAGTCCTTTCAGGTTCAGGATCAGCTTCAACAAGAATATCTTTAACCCTGTTTCTGCTCATATGAAAAAGAAGAGAACAGAAAAGAAGAGGAATCCTCTATGTCACAGTATAGAGATTCCTTTATGT
The DNA here is from genome assembly GCF_003086295.3 of Arachis hypogaea. Lineage (NCBI taxonomy): Eukaryota > Viridiplantae > Streptophyta > Magnoliopsida > Fabales > Fabaceae > Arachis > Arachis hypogaea. The sequence goes on along the minus strand of NC_092052.1, from coordinate 106,228,504 downwards.
GAGTATAAGAATAGAAGAATAGAAGAATGAGGTAGAGAGAGAATAAGAGGAATTCAAACACAGAGAGGGGGAGGGGGTTCGAATTATGAGTAGAGGAAAAGTGTTAGTAAATAATTAAATAAATAGAAAGAGATAAGAGAGAGAGTATTCGAAATTTTAAAAGAGGGAGAAGAAAAATATTTTTATTTTTATTTAATTAATTAAGTTAGAATTCAAAATTTAAGAAAAGAAATAAAATAAAAATATAATTTAAAACAATTAGTTAATTAAAAAGAATTTTAAAAAAGTGGTTAGTTGTTTTCCAAAATTAGAAGTGGAAAAGTAATTAGGTGGTTTTGAAAAAGATAAGAAATAGTAAACTTTTTAAAATTAAAACAAACAAGTCAAGTGGTTAATTGAAAAAGATTTGAAACTAAATTTTGAAAAGATAAGAAGTTAGAAAAAGATTTTGAAATTAAAATTTTAAAAAGATATGATTTGAAATTTATTTTGAAAAAGATTTAAAAAAGAAATTTAAAAAGATTTGATTTTAAAATTAAAGTTGATGACTTGACTAACAAGAAACTAAAAGATATGATTCTAGAATTTAAAGATTGAACCTTTCTTAATAGGAAAGTAACAAACTTGAAATTTTTGACTCAAAATATTAATTGTTAGTAACGTTTTTGAAAATGTGAAATAAAAATAAGAAAAAGATTTTGAAAATTTTTATTTTGAAGAATTTTCGAAAAACATGAAAGGAAAATGAAAAAGATTTGATTTTTGAAAAAGATTTGAAAAGATAGAATTTTTAAATTAAAATTTTGACTTGACTAACAAGAAACAACTAAATTTTAAAATTTTTTTACTAAGTCAACCCAAAATTTCAAAATTTATGAGTGAAATAAGGGAAAGATATTATTTTTTATTTTTTTTGAATTAATGAAAAAAGAGAAAAACAACAAAATGAAACAAAACATAAAAATTTAAGATCAAAACAAAAAATGTATGCAAGAACACTTTGAATGTCAAGATGAACACCAAGAACACTTTGAAGATCATGATGAACATCAAGAATATATTTTTGAAAATTTTTTAAGAAAAAAAAGACATGTAAGACACCAAACTTAGAAATTTTTAATGTTTAGACACTATGAACTCGAAAATGCATATGAAAAACAAGAAAAGACACAAAACAAGAAAAATTAAAGATCAAATAAGGAAAATCATCACGAACAACTTGAAGATCAAAGAAGAACACAATGCATGAATTTTTGAAAATTTAAGAAAATTAAAAAATACAATTGACACCAAACTTAAAATTTGACACAAGACTTAAACAAGAAACACAAAATGATTTGGTTTTTTATGATTTTATTAGATTTTTTTTGTTCTTTTTCGAAATTATTTTGGAAAAAGAAAATAAAGAAATTCAAAATTTTTAATAAGAATTCCAGGATTCATGCAATGTTAGTCTAAAACTTCGGTCCAAAAGAGTTAGACATGGCCAAATGGCCAGCCAAGCTTTAGCATAACAAATACAGACATGTCCTTTCTACAATGAAAAGTGGAAACCTCAGTCCAAAAGATTAGACGTGGCTTAACAGCCAGCCAAGCTTCAACATATCTCATGAAGCTCTAGAATTCATTCTTGAAAATTTTTATGAATCTTTCGAAAACTAAATTTTTTTTTCGAAAATAAAAATAAAAAGCTTAAACATAAAATAAAATTACCCAATCTAAGCAACAAGATGAGCCGTCAGTTTTCCAAACTCAAACAATTCCCGGCAACGGCGCCAAAAACTTGGTGCACGGAATTGTGATCACACTTTTCACAACTCCGGTACAACTAACCAGCAAGTGCACTGGGTCGTCCAAGTAATACCTTACGTGAGTAAGGGTAGATCCCACAGAGATTGTCGGCTTGAAGTAAGCTATGGTCATCTTGTAAATCTTAGTCAGGCGGATTCAAATGGTTATGAGGTTTTGATAATTAAAAGATAAATAAAACATAAAATAAAATAAAATACTTATGTAATTCATTGGTGGGAATTTCAGATAAGCGTTTGGAGATGCTTTGTTGCTTCTGAACCTCTGCTTTCCTATTGTCTTCATCCAATCATGTGTGCTCTCTTCCATGGAAAGCTGTATGATCCTCTCGGATGAAAAATACCAGGTACGGTTCCTGCACGGCTAATCAACTGTTGGATTTCTCGTCTCGGATGAAAAATACCAGGTACAGCTACCGCACGGCTAATCATCTGTCGGTTCTCACTAGCGTCGGAATAGGATCTCTCTATCCTTTACACACTGTCACTGCGCCCAACATTCGCGATTTTGAAGCTCGTCACAGTCATTCCTTCCCAGATCCTACTCGGCATACCACAGACAAGGTTTAAACTTTCCGAATCTCAGGAATGCTGCCAATTGGTTCTAGCCTATACCATGAAGGTTCTAACCTCACGGACTCAGTCTGTGGATTAGAGACCCAAGAGAATATACTCCGGCTGTCGTCCAATGACTACGTTGAACATCATGTAGACCGCTTGTGGTTGTCAGGCACGCGGATCTTGGCTAAGCGAGTAACGAAGATAGTGGGTGATTGTCACGGGTCACCACTTCATTCTGACTTAACTGAATTAAGTATGAGAGTATATCTTGGAGAAGAAGTAAGCGTGAATTGAAAGAGAAACAATAGTACTTGCATTAATTCATGAAGAACAGCAGAGCTCCGTACCTTAATCTATGAGGTGTAGAAACTCCACCGTTGAAAATACATAAGAGAAAAAGGTCTAGTCATGGCTGAATGGCCAGCCTCCCAAATGTAACATAAATGTCCAAAGTTCTCCCGGTTCTTCTAGGTCTATTAGTAAAATGTGCTATTTATACTAAAACTAGTTACTAGGGATTACATAAAATAAGTAACTAAGTGCAGATAGTGCAGAAATTCACTTCCAGGGCCCACCTGGTGTGCTTGGGCTGAGCATTGAGCTTTACACGTGCGTAGGCCTTCTCTTGAGTTAAACGCCAGCTTGGATGCCAGTTTGGGCTTTTAACTCCAGTTTTGGTGCCAGTTCTGGCGTTTTAAGCTAGAAAAGGGTCTCTGGCTGGCGTTTAGATGCCAGTTTGGGCCATCAAATCTCGGGCAAAGTATGGACTATTATAGCCTAAGATGTCTACTTTCCAACACAATTAAGAGCATGCCAATTGGGCTTATTTAGGTCCAGAAAATCCACTTCGAGTGCAGGAGGGTCAGAATCCAACAGCATCTGCAGTACTTTCTCAGCCTCTGAATCAGACTTTTGCTCAGATCCCTCAATTTTAGCCAGAAAATACCTGAAATCACAGAAAAATACACAAACTCATAGTAAAGTCCAGAAATGTGATTTTTTCATAAAAACTAATAAAAATATAACAAAAAGTAACTAAAACACACTAAAACTATATAAAAATAATGCCAAAAAGGGTATAAATTATCCGCTCATCAGAGGCCTTCAGTGGAGATCTTCTTGTCCCTCCAGGCTTTAGGTACCTTTTTTTTGTACCTTCCTTCTTAGTTCTTGATGATGGTTGCCCAACACCAAACCTAGAGTTGGTGTCTGGGGGCTCTGTGAAGCTCTGCATTGAAAGGGAAGGCTAATACACAATGTGTTGCACAATGGTACCACCTCTGTCAGAGAGAGATTGAGGGTTCAGAATCTTGAACAAGATGCAATCCTCATGTAGTCTCAGGACTAGCTCTCCTCTTTCCACATTGATTATGGCTTTAGCAGTGGCTAGGATAGGCCTTCCAAAGATGATGGATTCATTTCTGTCCTCCCCGGTGTCTAGAATCACAAATTCCACAGAGATGTAAAGGGCCTCAACCTTTACTAGGACATCCTCCTCCATACCATACACCTTTTTTAGGGTCTTGTCTGCCATCTCTAATGAGATTGTGGCACGCTGCACCTCTAGAATTCCTAGCCTCTTCATTACAGACAGAGGCATCAGATTGATGCTTGAGCCAAAGTGACATAATGCCTTCTCAAAGGTGATGGTCCCTATAGTACAGGGAATCAGGAAGCTTCCGGGATCCGGTAGCTTCTAAGGAAGCTTCTTTTGAACCAGGGCACTGCACTCTTTGGCCAGTACCACAGGCTCTTCTTCCTCCTCCAACGCCTCTGTATAAGAAGAGTTGGCCTTCAGTTTTCTGAGGATGGCCAGGTACCGAGCAATTTTCTCTTCCTTAGACTCCTCATCCTCTTCTGAAGAAGTGTATTCCTCAGGTTCCTCTCTCAGCAAAGGGGCGTGCAGAGTGACCTTATCAGTCTCCTCATGAGCTCTGATTTTCTTGAGCTCCTCAATAGCAAGCTCCTATTTAGGTTCGGTCACAACCTCTATAGTGAGGGCCTTGCACTCTTCCTTTGGATTAACCTCTATGTTGCTTGGAAAAGTGTTGGAAGGGATCTTTAGGATCCTTTTGCTCAACTGACCAACATGTACTTCCAAGTTCTAAATGGAAGATCTAGTTTCAGCCATGAAACTGTGAGTAGTCTTGGAGAGGTTGGAGACTATAGCAGCCAAGTCAGAGAGACTCTGCCTGGATGTCTCTAATTATTGCTGAGAAATTTCATAGGGTCTACTACTAAAGCTATTCTGGTTCATTCCACCCTGATTGTTACTGAAGCCTTGTTGAGGCTTCTACTGATCTTTCCACCCAAAATTCGGGTAGTTCCTCCATCCCTGATTGAAAGTATTCGAATAGGGATTGTTGTTGGAGTTTCTTGAGGAATTTCCCAAATAGTTCACCTCCTCCATGGTGGTCCAGGTGTTATCACCTATGTCTAACTCATAGGCTATTTCTAGACAGTAGGCCTCAGGCTCTGCATCCCACTCAAGTGCTGAGTGATCATGTTGATCTGCTGGGGCATGAGTTTATTTTGAGCCAAGATGGCGTCTAGGGTGCCTACCTCAAGGACGCCTCTCTTTTGAGTAGCCCCATTATTCGCAGGGTTCCTTTCAGAGGTGTACATGTACTGGTTGTTAGCAACCATGTCAATAAGCTCTTGCGCCTCTTTCGGCGTCTTCTATAAGTGGAGGGATCCACCTGCAGAGTGGTCTAATGCCATCTTGGATATCTCAGATAGGCTATCATAGAAGATATCCAACATGGTCCAATCTGAGATCATGTCAGGAGGGCATCTCCTGATCAGTTGCTTGTATCTTTCCCAAGCTTCATAGAGGGATTCACCCTCTTTTTGTCTGAAGATTTGTACTTCCACCCTAAGCATGCTCAGCTTTTGAGGTGGAGAGAACTTGGTTAAGCATCCATTGACCACCTTCTCCTAATTATCTAGGCTTTCCTTAGGTTGAGAATCCAACCATAGCCTTGCTCTGTTTCTTACAGCAAAAGAAAAGAGCATGAGCTTGTAGAATTTTGGATTTACTGCATTAGTCTTGACAATGTCACATATCTACAGAAAGTCAGATAGGAACTTGTTTGGATCTTCTTGTGGAAGTCCATGAAACTGGCAGTTCTGTTGTACTAGAGTGACTAGTTGAGGCTTCAACTCAAAGTTGTTTGCCCCAATGGCAGGAATGGAGATGTTGTACCCATAGAAGTCAGAATTGGGTGCAGTGTAAGATCCTAGGACCTTTCTTGCATCACCCCCATTATTTGGATTAGCTGCCATTGTTGTTTCTTCTGCTTCTTGTTCTATAGCTCCTGTGAGATTCCTTATGGCTCTGCTAGCCTGAGCTTGTTGCAGACGCCTTCTCAGAGTCCTTTCAGGTTCAGGATCCGGATCAAAGAGAGATTCTTTATCCTTACTCCTACTCATAAACAAGAAGAAAGAAACTAAGAAGAGAAGAAGAAAGGATTCTCTATGTCAGAGTATAGAGGTCTTTGTGAGAAAGTTAGAAGAAGATATAAGAAAAGAAAGATGTCTTTTTAATTAAAAACAATTTTCAAAATTAAAGAGGGAATTAGGAAAGAAATTTTCAAAAATAAGAGAGAGAAAGGAAGAAGAAGATTTTCGAAAAATAAGAGAGAGAAAAGAGTTAGATATTTTCGAAAATTATAAGAGAGAGAGAGAGGAATTGGTTAGAATCAAACTTTTAAAATTAAACAAACAAGTAACTAATTAAGAAAGATTTAAAAACAAAATAAAAGATTTGAAAGAGATTTGATTTTTGAAAATATTTTAAATTTTAAAAAGCAAGGCATTGGAAAAGAATCTTTGAAATTTAAAAATTAAAAAGAGAAAGTTAAAAGAGATAGACAAGATAAGATAAGATTTTTTAAAATTTAAGACAAAAGATTTGATTTTTTAAAAAAGTTTTGAATTTAAAGAGAGAAAGTCAAAGAAATATTTTAAATTTGAAAATTTGAAAAAGTCAAGAGAGAGAGAAACAAGATGATAAGCGGATATTTTATACGCTTTTTGGCATCATTTTCATATAGTTTTTATTATGTTTTGTTTAAGTTTTATTATATTTTCATAGATTTTAGTGCAAAATTCATATTTTTGGATTCTACTTTGAGATTGTGTATTTTATGACGATTTCAGGTAATTTCTAGCTGAAATTGAGGATTTTTGGCAAAGTCTGATTCAGAGACAGAGAAAGGACTGCAGATGTTGTCAGATTTTGACCTCCATGCACTCGAAGAAGCATTTCTGGCGCTACAGAATTCCGCATGGCATGCTCTCAATGGATATGAAAATCTAACATCCAGGATTTTCCAGAAATATATAATAGTCTATACTTTGCTTTGGAAAAGAAGGTCTAAAACAGGCGTTCAACGCCAGCAACCAACCCCATTCCTGGCATCCAACGCCCAAAAGGGAGCAGCTAGCGTCCAACGCCCATTTAGGATTCCAAAGTTGGTGTCCAACACCCCAGAGGGGGTACCAACTCATGGCTTCACTCAAGCTCAGCCCAAACACTCACCAAGTGGGCCCAAAAAGTGGATTTTCGCACTTCAGGGCTAGTTTATCTTATTTCTGTAATCCTTAGTTATTAGATTAGTATATATAGAACAATGATCACCCTTGTTCAGAACTTTATGCCATATTTTTTAATACATTGCTATTTTTTGTAAGCTATGAGTCACTAACCTCCTTGGTTAAGGTTAGGAGCTCTGCTAATTCTTATAGATTAATAATATCACTATTCTATTTCAACCTATGCTTGATTCCATTCTAAGATGTATCTTCCTACTTCATCCTAAAGAATTGGGAGTGTAACTTGACCGTCATCCCTATTTCACATGGATTCTTGCGAGTCTTTGACGGGATAGTACTGAACCACAAGCTTGATTATACATCTCTTAGATGGCTAATCCATGACTTCGTTGGGTACTTGGAGACATCAATGCAGCCAAGGTACGGGGCGATTAGGGCTTTTGTGGTATAGGCTAGAACCAGGACGCAATATTCTCTGATCTGGAAGATCCAACATTATCTGTGGCGCTTTGAGTAGGATGACCAAAGCAATGGACTGCTAGAGCTTCACCCCCGTTCAGATTGGATGACCGCTAACTCGGCATTTGATCTGGAGCAGAGGAGATTAATGACCACTGACTCGGCGTTAATCATTTACAGCCTGCCATAGAATGAATCATCAGAAGTTAGAGTGGATGGTGAGAAAAGTTGATCCAGAAGGAAGAAGCATCTCCGAAGCCTCAACCGTTCTCTCATCACTGATTTCACATCTATCTAGTAGCGTTTTACTCATTTATCTATTTTATGCGTTTTTCACAACAACTATCATCTTTTCTAATCGTCTGACTAAGATCTACAAGATAACCATTGCTTGTTCAAACCAACAATCTCCGTGGGATCGACTCTCACTCACCTGAGGTATTACTTGGAGGAACCGGTGCACTTGCCGGTCTATCTGTGCGAATATTGCAGAGTCAATTTCGTGAACCACAAGATAAGATAAGATTTAAAATTAAAAGATTTTAAAATTTTAAAAGAAAGAAAAACTAACAAGATACTAAAATTTAAAATTTAATTTAAAAGGAAGATAAGATAAAATTTTGAAAATCAAAGAAAGAAAAGATAAGATAAAGATTTGAAATAGAAGATAAACAAGAAATTTAAACAAGAACAAAAAGACAACTAAGAAGACACCAAACTTAAAATTTTAATATCAAATAAAATAAATTTTTGAAAAAAAATTGAAAAGGAAAAACACTACAAGACACCCAACTTAAAAATTTTGAAATCAAAGACACTAAATTTTCGAAAATTAAAAAGTAAAAACCCTAAAGGACACCCAACTTAAAACTTTTGAAATCAACTAAAGAAAAATACCAAGAAAAGTTCGAACACCAAGAAAGAAAAGCAAGAACAGTTTTCAAAGACTCAAGAAAAGAACAAAAACCAAAGGGACACCAAACTTAAGACTTGACACAAGACTCAAACAAAAGAAAAACAATGATGACTAATAATAAAAAATATTATATTTTATTTCATTTTATAATTTTTTTTGAAAGATATTCGAAAAAGAAATTTGAGAAACACAATTTAAGAAAAACAAGTAAAGGTACCTGATCTAACGAGCAAGACAACCGTTAGTTTGTCAATCACAAACAATCCCCAGCAACGGCGCCAAAAACTTGGTGCGCAAATTTGTGACTCGCACAAATTACCAGAAAATGCACCGGATCGTCCAAGTAATACCTTAGGTGAGTGAGGGTCGAATCCCACGAGGATTGCCGGATTGAGAAAGCTGTGGTTATCCTGCAGATCTTAGTCAGGCGAATAGAAAGATAGTTTTTGGTTGTTGTAGGTGCATAAACAAGAAATAACAAAGGCGATAGATAATTAAGATAGAGACAGTAATGAAAAGTCAGTTAAGGATTCAAAGGTGCTTCTTCTTTTGAATTAATACGTCATACCAACTACTTCAAAGATGAATGATTCTTTCAATGGCAAGGCTGTAAGTGATTAAGCCATTGGTCGTGGTCATTAATCTCCTCAGGACCAGACCAAACATCCGAACGGATTAGATCAATTTGGGAGAGGGTGAAGTGCGCGCAATTCAATCTCTTTGCTGATCCTACTCAAAACGCCACAGACAAGGTCAGATCTTCCGAATCAGAGACTGATGCTCTTATGGTTCTAGCCCTTAAAGTCATAGGAACCTCAATTACCCTTGACTAATGAGGTTTTATGTCACATGCCCCAATTAGCCCAGATAACTTGTTGGAACACGTGATGCATTCTTAAGATGTAGCTAAATACTATCCGGGTCAGGACTCGTATGGAACTCATGTAGAATCGAGATTCATAAGGATAAAGAACGACAATGCATCATAGAACAGAATCAAGCATAGATCGAAGTAGAAAAGTATTTGCATTAATCCATAGGAATCAGCAGAGCTCCTAACCTTAACCTATGGAGTAAATATGCTGCTTCCTTGCTCCCTTTGTGGCGTTGGACGCCAGGTTTGGGCATTGAACACCAGCCTTGGTCCTCTTGGGGCGTTGAACACCCACTAGAGGGTAGTTTGGGCGTTCAACGCCCGTTTTGGGCACTCCAATCTGAAGAAAAGTATATGCCATTATATATTGCTGGAAAGCCTTGGAAGTTAGCTTTCTAACACTGTTGAGAAAGCATCATTTGGACCTCTGTAGCTCCAGAAATGCTCATTTGAATGTACGGAGGTCAGAATCTGACAACATCTGCTACGCTTTCTGGTGCACGAATTGTGAATCACACGTTTCACAACTCGTACCACTAACTAGCAAGTGCACTGGGTCGTCCAAGTAATACCTTACGTGAGTAAGGGTCGAATCCCACGGAGATTGTTGGTTTGAAGCAAGCTATGGTTATCTTGTAACTCTTAGTCAGGATATAATATCAACAATAATTCTTAGTTTTAATTGTAAAAAGTCAAGGGCATAAAACAAATACTTGTTACTCAATAATGGAGAATATGTTGGGGTTTTGGAGATGCTTTGTCTTCTTTATTTCAGTTTTTCTCTTGTACTCCTCTTCACACACGCAAGGCTCCTTCCATGGCAAGCTGTATGTAAGGTGTCACCGTTGTCAATGGCTACTTCCCGTCCTCTCAGTGAAAATGGTCCAAATGCTCTGTCACAGCACGGCTAATCATCTGTTGGTTCTCGATCATGTCGGAATAGAATCCCTTGATTCTTTTGCGTCTGTCACTACGCCTAACAATCGCGAATTTGAAGCTCGTCACAGCCATTCAATCCTTGAATCCTACTCGGAATACCACAGACAAGGTTTAGACTTTCCGAATTCTCATGAATGCCGCCATCAATTCTAGCTTATACCACGAAGATTCTGATTAAGAAATCTAAGATATATTCATTCAATCTGATGTAGAACGGAGGTGGTTGTCAGGCACACGTTCATGGATTGAGGAAGGTGATGAGTGTCACGAATCATCACCTTCTTCATAGTGAAGCGCGAATGAACATCTTAGATAGGAACAAGCGTGTTTGAATGGAAAACAGAGATAATTGCATTAATTCATCAAGACGCTGCAGAGCTCCTCACCCCCAACAATGGAGTTTAGAGACTCATGCCGTCAAAGAGTACAAAGTTCAGATCTAAAAATGTCATGAGGTACAAAATAAATCTCTAAAAGTTGTTTAAATACTAAACTAGTAACCTAGGTTTACAGAAAATGAGTAAACTATGATAGATAGCGCAAAAATCCACTTCTGGGGCCCACTTGGTGTGTGCTGGGGCTGAGACTTAAGCTTCTCACATGCCTGGGCTGTTTTGGGCGTTCAACGCCAGGTTGTAACCTGTTTCTGGCGTTGAACTCCAACTTATAACTTGTTTCTGGCGCTGGACGCCAGATTACAACATGGAACTGGCGTTGAACGCCAGTTTACGTCATCTATCCTTGAGCAAAGTATGGACTATTATATATTGCTGGAAAGCCCTGGATGTCTAATTTCCAACGCAATTAAGAGCGCGCCATTTGGAGTTCTGTAGCTCCAGAAAATCCACTTTGAGTGCAAGGAGGTCAGAATCCAACAGCATCAGCAGTCCTTTTTCAGCCTGAATCAGATTTTTGCTCAGCTCCCTCAATTTCAGCCAGAAAATACCTGAAATCACAGAAAAATACACAAACTCATAGTAAAATCCAGAAATGTGATTTTTAATTAAAAACTAATAAAAATATACTAAAAACCAACTAAATCATACTAAAAACTAAGTAAAAACAATGCTAAAAAGCGTATAAATTATCCGCTCATCACAACACCAAACTTAAATTGTTGCTTGTCCCCAAGCAACTAAAAATAAAGTAGGATAAAAAGAAGAGAATATATAATGAATTCCAAAAACATCTATGAAGATTAGTGTTAATTACATGAGCGGGGATATTAGCTTTTTGCTTCTGAACAGTTTTGGCATCTCACTTTATCCTTTGAAGTTCAGAATGATTGGCATCTATAGGAACTCAGAATCTAGATAGTGTTATTGATTCTCCTAGTTCAGTCTGTTGATTCTTGAACACAGCTACTTTATGAGTCTTGGCCGTAGCCCTAAGCACTCTGTTTTCCAGTATTACCACCGGATACATACATGCCACAGACACATAACTGGGTGAACCTTTTCAGATTGTAACTCAGCTTTGCTACAGTCCCCAATTAGAGGTGTCCAGGGTTCTTAAGCACACTCATCTTTTGCTTTGGACCTTGACTTTAACCGCTCAGTCTCAAGTTTTCACTTGACACCTTCACGCCACAAGCACATGGTTAGGGACAGCTTGGTTTAGCCGCTTAGGCCAAGATTTTATTCCTTTAGGCCCTCCTATCCACTGATGCTCAAAGCCTTGGGATCCTTTTTATTTACCCTTGCCTTTTGGTTTTAAGGGCTACTGGCTTTTTGCTCTTGCCTTTTGGTTTTAAGAGCTTTTGGCTTTTTCTGCTTGCTTTTTCTCCTTTTTTTTCACTATATTTTTTTCTACAAGCTTTGTTCTTCACTGCTTTTTCTTGCTTCAAGAATCATTTTTATGATTTTTCAGATTATCAAATAACATTTCTCCTTTTTCATCATTCTTTCAAGAGCCAACAATTTTAACATTCATAAGCAACAAATTCAAAAGACATATGCACTGTTCAAGCATTCATTCAGAAAACAAAGAGTATTGCCACCACATCAAAATAATTAAACTATTTTAAAATTTGAAATTCATGTACTTCTTTTTCTTTTTCAGAAAACAATTTTCATTTAAGAAAGGTGATGGATTCATAGGACATTCATATCTTTAAGACATAGACACTTAGATACTAGTGATCATATAGTAAAGACACAAACATAATTAAGCATGAAGCATAGTAAACGAAAAACAGGAAAATAAGAACAAAGAGATTAAGGAATGGGTCCACCTTAATGAGGGTGGCGTCTTCCTCTTCTTGAAGAACCAATGGTGCTCTTGAGCTCCTCTATGTCTCTTCCTTGCCTTTGTTGCTCTTTCCTCATAGCTCTTTGATCTGCAGTCAATTGCTCTACCACTGAATTATGGAAAAACAAAAGCAATGCTTTTACCACACCAAACTTAAAAGGTTTGCTTGTCCTCGAGCAAAAGAAGAAAGAAGTGGAGAAGATGGAGGAGATGGAAGTGTGTGAATGGGTGGGTTTGGGAGGGAAATGGTTTGAATTTGAATGGTGAGGTAGGTGGGAATCCTGTGGGGTCCACAGATCCAGTGGAGTCAAGAATTTAGCATCCCTGCTCCAATTAGGCGTACAAAATGTCCTTACTGTGCAATACTGGCATTTAACGCCAGACTGCTGCCTGTTTCTGGCGTTAAACGCCCAAATGTAGCCTGTTTCTGGCGTTTAACGCCAGACTGATACTTGTTTCTGGCGTTAAACGCCAGCTTGGTGCTTGTTTCTGGCGTTAAATGCCAAACAGATGCTTGTTTCTGGCGTTTAAACGCCAGAATGATCTTCCTCCAGGGTATGCTGTTTTTCATGCTGTTTTTCATTCTATTTTTTATTTTTCATTTGTTTTTGTGACTTCACATGATCATCAACCTAAAGAAAACATAAAATAGCAATGGAAAATAAATAGATATAATTAAATAACATTGGGTTGCCTCCCAACAAGCGCTTCTTTAATGTCAATAGCTTGACAGTGAGCTCTCATGGAGCCTCACAGATAATCAGAGTAAGGTTAGGACCTCCCAACACCAAACTTAGAGTTTGGTTGTGGCCTCCCAACACCAAACTTAGAGTTTGACTGTGGGGGCTTTTGTTGACTCTGCAGTGAGAGAAGCTTTTCATGCTTCCTCTCCATGGTTATAGAAGGAGAACATTGTGTCTTATAGTTTGCAATGTCTTCAAACCACAAAGCTTCCTGAATAGCAAACAATTGCTCATCTGGAAAGGTTTCAGAGATCTCAGTAGGAGGGAGGGATGCTCCTGCTACTGGTTCTATCCGGGACAGGTGATCAGCTACTTGATTCTCTGTCCCTTTTTTGTCTCTTATTTCTATATCAAACTCTTGCAGAAGCAACACCCATCTTATGAGCCTAGGCTTTGAATCCTGCTTTATGAGTAGATATTTAAGAGCAGCATGGTCAGTGTACACAATCACTTTTGATCCTACTAAGTAGGATCTAAACTTGTCAATGGCATAAACCACTGCAAGTAATTATTTTTCTGTAGTTGTGTAATTTTTCTGGGCATCATTTAAAACACTGCTAGCATAATAAATGACATGCAGAAGCTTGTTATGCCTCTGTCCCAATACTGCACCAATGGTATGGTCACTGACATCACACATTAGTTCGAATGGTAATGTCCAGTCTGGTGCAGAAATAACTGGTGTTGTGACCAGCTTAGCTTTCAGGGTCTCAAACGCTTGCAGACACTTTGTGTCAAACACAAATGGCATGTCAGTAGCTAGCAGATTGCTCAGAGGTTTTGCAATTTTTGAAAAATCCTTTATAAACCTCCTATAGAATCTTGCATGCCCCAGAAAGCTTCTGATTGCCTTAACATTGGCAGGTGGTGGTAATTTTTCAATTACTTCAACTTTAGCTTGATCCACCTCTATTCCCTTGTTTGAAATTTTATGCCCAAGGACAATCCCTTCAGTCACCATAAAGTGACATTTTTCCCAGTTTAAAACTAGGTTGGTCTCTTGGCATCCTTTCAGAACAAGTGCTAAATGGTTAAGGCAGGAGCTGAATGAGTCTCCAAATACTGAAAAGTCATCCATGAAGACTTCCAGAAACTTCTCTACCATATCAGAGAAGATAGAGAGCATGCACCTCTGAAAGGTTGCAGGTGCATTACACAGACCAAAAGGCATCCTTCTGTAGGCAAACACTCCAGAAGGACATGTGAATGCTGTTTTTTCTTGGTCCTGAGGATCTACTGCAATTTGGTTGTAACCGGAATATCCATCCAAAAAGCAGTAATATTCATGACCTGCTAGTCTCTCTAGCATCTGGTCTATGAATGGTAAAGGAAAATGATCCTTCCTGGTGGCTGTATTGAGCCTTCTGTAGTCAATACACATACGCCACCCTGTAACTGTTCTTGTAGGAACCAGTTCATTCTTTTCATTATGAACCACTTTCATTCTTCCCTTCTTAGGGACAACATGGCAGGGCTCACCCAGGGGCTATCAGAAATAGGATAGATAATCCCAGCCTCTAGTAAATTAGTGACCTCTTTCTGCACCACCTCCTTCATGGCGGGATTTAGCCGCCTTTGTCGTTGAACCACTGGCTTAGCATCATCCTCCAATAGGATCTTGTGCATGCATCTGGCTGGGCTAATGCCCTTAAGATCACTTATGGACCACCCAAGAGCTGTCTTGTGTGTCCTTAGCACCTGAATTAGTGCTTTCTCTTCCTGTGGCCCTAAAGCAGAGCTTATGATTACAGGAAAAGTGTCACCTTCTCCCAGAAATGCATATTTCAGGGATGGTGGTAGTGGTTTGAGCTCGGGTTTAGGAGGTTTCTCCTCTTCCTGAGGAGTTTTCAGAGGTTCTTTTATTTCCTCTGGTTCCTCCAGATCAGGCTGAACATCTTTAAAAATGTCCTCTAGCTCTGATTCAAGACTCTCAGTCATATGGACCTCTTCCACCAAGGAGTCAATAATATCAACGCCCAGGCAGTCGTCTGGATGTTGCATAGCTTTGACAACATTCAACTTAAACTCATCCTCATTGACTCTCAGGGTTATCTCCCCTTTTTAGACGTCAATGAGGGTTCGTCCAGTTGCTAGGAATGGTCTTCCTAGAATGAGAGTTGCACTCTTGTGCTCCTCCATTTCCAGCACTACAAAGTCAGTAGGGAAGGCAAATGGCCCAACCTTGACAATCATGTCCTCAATTATGCCTGATGGGTATTTAATGGAGCCATCAGCAAGTTGAAGACAGATCCAGGTTGGTTTGACCTCTTCAGTCAAGCCAAGCTTTCTGATAGTGGATGCAGGGATTAGGTTGATGCTTGCCCCAAGATCACATAGAGCTGTCTTGGTGCAGTTACCCTCTAATATGCATGGTATCATAAAGCTCCCGGGATCTTTAAGCTTTTCTGGGAAGCTTTTCAGAATGACTGCACTGCATTCTTCAGTGAGGAGAACTCTTTCAGTTTCTCTCCAATCCTTCTTATGACTCAAGATATCTTTCATGAACTTGGCATAAGAGGGTATTTGCTCAAGTGCCTCTGCAAACGGAATCTTTATTTCAAGAGTCCTGAGATAGTCTGCAAAGCGGGCAAATTGCTTATCCTGCTCCTCTTTACGGAGTTTTTGAGGATAAGGTATCTTGGCTTTGTATTCCTCAACTTTAGTTGCTGCAGGTTTATTTCCTACAGAGGTAGGTTGAGAAGCCTTCTTGAGGGATTTATTATCAGCACTTCTAGGTGTCTGATCCCTCAGTGGCATTTGAAAGCCAGGGTTGGAAGCTGGAGTGGCGTTAGATGCCAACTCCTCATCTGTTCCTGGCGTCTGAACGCTAGAACTGTGCCTCCTTTGGGCGTTCAACGCCAGTTCCTTGCTTGTTTTTGGCGTTGAACGCCAGTCCTGAGCATGGTCTGGGCGTTCAGCGCCAGCCTTCCACCCAATTTCTGGCGTTTTAATGCTAGAATTATCTTTTCCTAGGCTCTTACTGTCCTCAGATGAATGTTGGGTGGTTTGCTCATTTCTTGGCTTCCTGCTGCCTTGAGGTGGGGTATTTAATGTTTTCCCACTTCTTAATTGAACTGCTTGGCATTCTTCTGTTATTTGTTTTGACAGCTGCTGCTTTGTTTGCTTTAATTGTTCTTCCATATTTATATTAGCCATCCTTGTCTCTTGTAGTCTCTCCTTGAATTCGGCTAAACTGTTTTGTTAGAAAATATAATTGCTAATTGAATTCAGCAGCTTGTTCTGCAGGATTGAGTTCAGCAGTTACTGTTTTAACCTCTTCTTTCATGGAAGGGTCACTGCTTAGGTACAGATGCTTATTTCTGGCAACTGTATCAATGAGCTCTTGAGCTTCTTCAATTGTCTTTCTCATGTGGATAGATCCACCAGCTGAGTAATCTAGAGAAAGCTGAGCTCTTTCTGTAAGCCCATAATAGAAGATGTCTAACTGAACCCACTCTGAGAACATTTCAGAGGGGCATTTTCTTAGCATCTCTCTGTATCTCTCCCAGGCATCATAAAGAGATTCATTATCTCCTTGTTTAAAGCCTTGGATGTCCAGCCTTAGCTGTGTCATCCTTTTTGGAGGAAAGTATTGATTCAGGAATTTTTCTGTCAGCTATTTCCATGTCTTTATGCTAGCCTTAGGTTGGTTATTTAACCACCTCTTGGCTTGGTCTTTTACAGCAAATGGAAACAGTAATAATCTGTAGACATCCTGATCTACTTCCTTATCATGTACTGTGTCAGCAATTTATAAAAATTGTGCCAGAAACTCTGTAGGTTCTTCCTGTGGAAGACCGAAATACTGGCAGCTTTGCTGCACCATGATAATGAGCTGAGGATTCAACTCAAAGCTACTGACTCCAATGGAGGGTATGCAGATACTACTCCCATATGAAGCAGTAGAGGGGTTGGCGTATGACCCCAGAGTCCTTCTGGACTGTTCATTTCCACTTAGATCCATGATGGAGAAAGGGAGATGATGTAA
The DNA here is from genome assembly GCF_003086295.3 of Arachis hypogaea. Lineage (NCBI taxonomy): Eukaryota > Viridiplantae > Streptophyta > Magnoliopsida > Fabales > Fabaceae > Arachis > Arachis hypogaea. The sequence continues at coordinate 106,211,409 of NC_092052.1, read as the reverse complement.
AATAGAGAAAAAAATTATTTTATTTATTTAATTATTTATTTATTTCGAAAATAAATAAATTAAAGTAAAATAAATAAAAATGGGTGAAGATTTTCGAAAAAATGAGGAAAGAGAAAGTGGTTAGGAAGTTTTGAAAAAGATATGATTTTTTTTGAAAAAGGTTTTAAATTTTGAAATAAAAATCTGAATTTTAAAGGTAAATTTCGAAAATTTGCTTTAAAATAGAGAGAAAAGATATTTTTGAATTTAAAGAGGAGAGAGAAAAATAATAAGATAGCACAAGATTTAAAATTTTTAGATCTAATGCTCCTTGTTTTTGAAAATTTTGGAGGAAAAACACCAAGGAACACCAAACTTAAAAATTTTAAGATCAAGACACAAGGAAAACTGAAGAACACTTTGAAGACTCACAAGAACACAAGAACATGAAGAAAGAACACCAAACTTAAAATTTTTAGAAAACCAAACTAAAATTTTCGAAAACCAAAGGGAAATCAACAAGAAAACACCAAACTTAAAGTTTGGCACAAAATTTAATAGAGAAATTATTTTTTTTTTTAAAAAAAAGAAGATTTTGGAAAGAGTATACCAAATTGCCACGAACTTAGACCAACGCTCTAGCCAATTGGGCAGTAAATGTAACACTTGTTTTGAAGAAGTATTTTTTTTTTAAATAACTAAGAATGAAAGAAATATATTTTTTTTTTGAAAGAGAAAATAAGGATTCTAAAATTTTTAACCAAAAACAATAATAAGAGACTCTAAACCAAAAAGAAAAAATTTTTCCTAATCTAAGCAACAAAATAAACCGTCAGTTGTTCAAACACGAACAATCCCCGGCAACGGCGCCAAAAACTTGGTGCACAAATTGTGAATCACACGTTTCACAACTCGTACCACTAACCAGCAAGTGCACTGGGTCGTCCAAGTAATACCTTACGTGAGTAAGGGTCGAATCCCACAGAGATTGTTGGTTTGAAGCAAGCTATGGTTATCTTGTAACTCTTAGTCAGGATATAATATCAACAATAATTCTTAGTTTTAATTGTAAAAAGTCAAGGGCATAAAACAAATACTTGTTACTCAATAATGGAGAATATGTTGGGGTTTTGGAGATGCTTTGTCTTCTTTATTTCAGTTTTTCTCTTGTACTCCTCTTCACACACGCAAGGCTCCTTCCATGGCAAGCTGTATGTAAGGTATCACCGTTGTCAATGGCTACTTCCCGTCCTCTCAGTGAAAATGGTCCAAATGCTCTGTCACAGCACGGCTAATCATCTGTTGGTTCTCGATCATGTCGGAATAGAATCCCTTGATTCTTTTGCGTCTGTCACTACGCCCAACAATCGCGAGTTTGAAGCTCGTCACAGCCATTCAATCCTTGAATCCTACTCGGAATACCACAGACAAGGTTTAGACTTTCCGGATTCTCATGAATGCCGCCATCAATTCTAGCTTATACCACGAAGATTCTGATTAAGAAATCTAAGATATATTCATTCAATCTGATGTAGAACGGAGGTGGTTGTCAGGCACACGTTCATGGATTGAGGAAGGTGATGAGTGTCACGGATCATCACCTTCTTCATAGTGAAGCGCGAATGAACATCTTAGATAGGAACAAGCGTGTTTGAATGGAAAACAGAGATAATTGCATTAATTCATCAAGACGCTGCAGAGCTCCTCACCCCCAACAATGGAGTTTAGAGACTCATGCCGTCAAAGAGTACAAAGTTCAGATCTAAAAATGTCATGAGGTACAAAATAAATCTCTAAAAGTTGTTTAAATACTAAACTAGTAACCTAGGTTTACAGAAAATGAGTAAACTATGATAGATAGCGCAAAAATCCACTTCTGGGGCCCACTTGGTGTGTGCTGGGGCTGAGACTTAAGCTTCTCACATGCCTGGGCTGTTTTGGGCGTTCAACGCCAGGTTGTAACCTGTTTCTGGCGTTGAACTCCAACTTATAACTTGTTTCTGGCGCTGGACGCCAGATTACAACATGGAACTGGCGTTGAACGCCAGTTTACGTCATCTATCCTTGAGCAAAGTATGGACTATTATATATTGCTGGAAAGCCCTGGATGTCTAATTTCCAACGCAATTAAGAGCGCGCCATTTGGAGTTCTGTAGCTCCAGAAAATCCACTTTGAGTGCAAGGAGGTCAGAATCCAACAGCATCAGCAGTCCTTTTTCAGCCTGAATCAGATTTTTGCTCAGCTCCCTCAATTTCAGCCAGAAAATACCTGAAATCACAGAAAAATACACAAACTCATAGTAAAATCTAGAAATGTGATTTTTAATTAAAAACTAATAAAAATATACTAAAAACCAACTAAATCATACTAAAAACTAAGTAAAAACAATGCTAAAAAGCGTATAAATTATCCGCTCATCACTTTCCTTGCCTCTGAATCAGACTTTGCCAAAACTTGCAAAATTCACCCAAAATTCACCTAAAATCATAAGAAAAACATAAAATCTCAAAGTAGCATCCAAAAAGTGAATTTTGCATTAAAACCTACTAAAACATAATAAAACTTGACAAAATATACTGAAAATACTAAGAAAATAATCTCAAAAAGCGTATAAAATATCCACTCATCAATGAAACTAGGATTTGAACTTAAACCCTCTAAGGAGATTAAGTGACCAAGGAATTGGCGGTTAATTGAATTAGAGGAGGATTAAATTACAAAGGAATTGAAGTCTAATCACTTAAAGTTGCTGTGAATTGAATCTTTGCGAAATCAAAGTGGTTAATAAGAATTGTTAATCCGGAAGTCTAAGTGTTTTCTCTTATAGTTTTTACACCAAGTTTACTGTTTGCCTTCTTATTCTTTGAATTTACTGTTTGATGCAATTAAACTCTCAAAACACCATTTTCTTCTTGTCTAACTAAGTGAATTACTCAACCATTGTTGCTCAGTCTATTAATCCTCGTGGATCGACCTTTACTCACCTGAGATATTACTTGGTACGATCCGGTGCACTTGCCGATAAGTTTGTGGATTTTAAAATCTGCAACCAGATAGGAGTTGTAATTATATATGCTTAAATATTATTTGTATAAACTATTGTAAATAAAAAGTGCGATTATGAATTGTAATGTATTTATGTATATCTGTGTATTGTGTTTTTAGAAGAAAATAAAATATAAAAAAAATATACATACTTGTTGTTCAAAGAAAAAAAATTTAGATAAAGGCTCATATTTATTATAGTTATATATAGTTAAGACATCATAATATTTTTGTTATTAGAGTTGTGTAGTCGGATGCGTGATATTTTGATAGTAAGAGTCTTATATATTTATATGTGTTCTAAAAATATATGATAAATTTATTATTAATAAAAAAATTTAAATATTTTTATTTAATGAATATAAAATAAATATATTAAAATTTTTATCTTTTTTATATTTTTTATAAAAAATTTTTAATTTGTAAACTTAATATGATTCTGAAAAATCCTAAAAAGGAAAAGGAAATGTGCTTGAAATCAGATTTAAGCTAATGTTAAAGCTTTACCACGTAGCACTGACCACTGATTACCTACCTACACGGCTAACTTAACACGTGCATATCTTTGTAAGTTGTAACTCAACAACCCATTTGACAAATAATTGCACCACGCATAAGTAATGCATAGCAACATTTTTTCCTTTTTGTCTGGTCTTAATAGGAACAACCCCCACATAAGGGAAACATAAAATAATACTTGTTATAACAAGTACAATTTGTTGTAATAACTAATAAGTACGGGTGTTAATGGGCACCTGGTGCTGAAAAGTATGTTTAGATAATCGATTAACTTTGAGAATTTTTTGTTTTCTTGTATAGAAAATGACAGCAAGAAAAAATGAGACAAGAAAAAAAATATTTCATACCATAAAAAGAAGATATCTAAGAAAAGTGAAAACAAAAAATGGTGCAAATATCATTTTTCTAAAAATCCAATCACACACTAATCAAAATTCAAAATGAGAATCCCATTACCAGGCAGCTTCTTCTGCAGTGTGAGAATTACATTCCCATAACTAACTCACATCATAAGGACTGATGAGCAGATATTTTATACGTTTTTTAATATTATTCTTTTAATGTCTTTAGTATATTTTGTTAAATTTTATTATGTTTTAGTAGGTTTTATTTTAAAATTTACTTTTTCGATATTACGTTGAGCTTTTGAGTTTTTTCTATGATTTTAGATGAATTTTGGGTGAATTTGGCAAGTTTTTGCAAAGTCTGATTTAGAGGCAAGGAAAGCATAGCAGATACTGTCAGATTCTAACCTCTGTGCATTAAAATGAGCATTTCTGGAGTTACAGAGATCCAAATGATGCGTTCTCAACGGCGTTGGAAAGCTAACTTCTAGAGCTTTCCATCAATATTTAATAGTTTATACTTTTTCTTGGATTGGACAGCCCAAAATGGGCATTGAACGCCCAAACCACTCCCTAGTGGGGGTTCAACGCCCCAAGAGGACCAAGGTTGGTGTTGAACGCCAAACCTGGCATTCAACGCCACAAGGGGAGCAAGAAAGCAGCATGGACATCCCTAGTGGGCATCTAACACCCACTCCTTCAAGTTAGAAGCCAAGCTCATCCCAAACATTCACCAAGTGGGCTCAAAAGTGGATTTTCACACCTTTCTGTTTATTTTATTTCACTTTTGTAATTTTTATTTATTAGGTTAGTATATATAGGCAAAGATCACCTATGTTTAAGATATTAAGCCCCTCAGAACATAACACACTACTCTATGTACAGTATGAGCAACTAAACCTCCTAGGTTAAGGTTAGGAGCTCTGCTGATTTTCATGGATTAATACAATTACTTTTCTACTTCAAACTATGTTTGATTCTATTCTATGATGCATTGTTGTTCTTCATCCTTACGAATTTCGGGTATGAACCCCCTGTTCTACATGAGTTCTTTACGAGTCCAGACCCAGATAGTATTGAGCTATAACTTGAGAGTCACGGGTTCCAACAAGTTACTTGGGCTAATTGGGGTATGTGACATGAAATCCCGTTAGTCAGGGGTAATTGAGGTTCCTGTGGCTCTAAGAGCTAGAATTATCGAGCGTCATTCTCTGATTAGAAAGATCCGACATTGACTGTGGCGTTTTGAGTAGGATCATCAAGGGATTGAATTGCGTGCGCTTCACCCTCTTCCAGATTGATCTAGCGTGTTCGGGTGTTTGGTTTGGATCTGAGGAGATTAATGACCACGACCAATGGCTTAATCACTTACAGCCTTGCCATTGAAGGAATCATTCATCATTGGAGTAGTGAGTATGACGTGTTAATCCAGAAGAATAAGCATCTCTGAAGCCTTAACTGATCTCTCATTATTGTTTCTATGTTTTATTGTTATTGCTTGTTTATGCGTCTACAACAAACAATAACTATCTTTCTATTTTCCTGACTAAGACATGCAGAATAACCACAGCTTGTTCAATCTGGCAATTCTCATGGGATTCGACCCTCATTCACCTGAGGTATCACTTGGACGACCCGGTGCACTTACCGGTTGGTGCACGAAATTGATTCTGCAATATTCACACAGATAGACCGGCAAGTACACCGGGTCGTCCAAGTAATACCTTAGGTGAGTGAGGATCGATCCTATAGAGATTTTTTGTTTGAACAAGAAATGGCTATCTTGTAGATTTTAGTTAGGTGGAAAGAAAATATAGTTGTTGTGGAAAAACGCATAAAAATAGAATAAATAAAGTATTACTGGATAGATGTAAAATCAATTGATAAGGAGCGGTTGAGGCTTCGGAGATGCTTCCTCCTTCTCGATCAACTTTTTTCACTGTCTACTTCAACTTCTGATGATTCATCCTGTAAGAATCGCAACTAATTAACCGGTTAATTAAGTGATTATATTGCCCAAATTAGACTCCAAAAAGTTAGAGAGAGAATTAGAGGATTTAAAGGTGATTTTTGGACTCAGTAGGTCTTTCTGAGTCAGAAAATGTGTTTTCTACGAAAAACCATGAAAAACCGCAAACCAGCAGTTGAACCGGTTGAACCGGTTTAAGTCTGTCCGGTACCACACGAGAAAAAGTGAAAACCGTCAAAAATCTTAGAAAAATATTAGAAGTTAAAAATCGGGCATTAATTTTAAAGGTTTGGCTTGAAGTTGGGCCAAACGGGCTAAAAAGTCTAACGGGTTGGACCGGACCCAAGTTGGGCCCAAGCCCAACATATATAAGGTTTATTAATGAACCCATTTCCAGTGCACACACACATAAACACAACACACTCATGCTGAAATAGAAAGGGGAAGAGGGGAAGAAGAAACAATATTCACCCTCTTCTTCTCTAGCTCATATCTTGAGCTACAGAGCTCCGATCGCCGCACCATTTGTGGCTATGCGTTTCCTGTGAAGAGCTCTACAAAACTCATATAAGAAACTAGTAAGGTAAGCTCAAAATTCTCCCAGTTCTTCTCCTAAAAATTTCGGTTTTATGGCTTTGGGATTAAGTGAGTTTTTGTGATTTTGGATGTTTAGGTTCACTCTAATCCTTGCTTAGCATTGGGTTTTGGCTTCCAAAGCTATTGAGAAAGGTAAGAGCTTTTGATTCTTTGTAAGATTATGTTTATGTTGAACCCTAGGTTGATTTGTGGTGATTTATATGTATATAGCTTGATTATTGTGAGTTTGGAACTTGTTGGTGCTTATTGGAGTACATTGGTGGTTGGATAGTGGTTGAAAGCTCATTTGGTGCTCATTTTGGGTTTTGGTGCATATAGGGAATCGGCCAAGGTATGGTTTCGATTTTCTCTATGTAGTATATAATATTCATGGACACTTAGGCTAGTGGTCTATAGGATAGGTATGAATTATAATGGTTGATGAGTTGTGAATATTGATGTATGATGATTTATTGTGAGTTGGTGATGATATGGTGATGATGATTGATTGTGTGAATTTGAAAAGTGAATTGTTATAATATGTGTGATGTTGGAATTGATGAATTGGTAAAGTGGTTGGAAAATGTGAAAGAAGTTTGATTAGAATGTGTTATATGTGATATATTGATGTTGAGAAGGAGGAGGATGAAATGTGAAGAAAAATGTGGTAAGATAGGTATAGTATGACAAAGAGGGTAGATTTTGATGAGAAATAAAATTTGGAATGATTTGGTATGGTTTTCATTGTGTTTAATGAGAAGTTGTGGAAATTGTGAACTTGGGTAAAAGTTTCGGTAAACTTTGTTCGATCATAACTTTTGCCTCGGTTTTCAAAATTGATTGGAATTTATTTGAAATTAAAGCTTATTGAAAACCCTTCAATTTGGTATAAAGTTTGTAAAATTTGGATTTTTTTAGAGGAAGTTATAATCATTCAAAGATGGTGTTGAAAATCTGAAATTCTGCAAAGTTACAGAATTTCAGAATTTCTTATATGAGCGCACGCACAGCCTTGTGCGGATGCACAACCCTGTGAAAATCTTGATTTGTGCGGACGCACATACCTATGCGCACGCACAGGCAGGAAAATGCGTTCTGCTGGCAGCGTTAGCACAGCTTGTGCACGCACACATCAACGAAGAATTGCGACTTGTGCATACGCACAGCCCTGTGCGCACGCACAAGTTGGGAAGGGTCATCTGTTGGGGGCGCTAGCACACCATGTGCGAGTGAACATACCTTATAATTTTTAGTACCTATGCGTACGCGCACTTTTAAAATCTTCCTAGGCGTGCGCGCACACACCCCTATGCAGCCGTACACGCCCTGTTTCTCAAATTTTTCTTTGTTTTCAACTATTCTACCTTCCCAACAAGGTTGCAAGCTTCTCTAATACCATTTTAGGACTCTTGGGCCTAGTTTTGATTATTTAAAACATTGGAAACAATTTAATGGATTTAGATGATATTATTTGGAAAACTTAGAAGATAGAGGTCTAGGTTTCGGGTGTACTGGGGATGGTTTGATGGTATGTGATGAATAGTTGATGTATGAGATGAGAATTGAGGAACTGATGAGTTTGAAATGGAAATGTGAATTGACAGTGGTTGAGATGAGTCGAGGACTCAAAAGGGTGATGAGGAATCACTGATGTACTGAAAATGTTTTCTAAAAACCACTGATGTATCATTTTGATATTGAGAATATGAGACGTTATGCGCTTGGCAGGGGCTGCGGTTGGATCCCGCCTGTCGAGGTAGCGGCGACGGTGTAAGGGTAGTGGTTCGTCCCGCTTGTGTTGAGATATGAGGTCAGAGGCAAGAGTATCCCGCTCGCATTCCTTCGGATCATCAGAGTGTGCAGGCACAAAACCCTGGACAGTGATCCGAGCACTATAACTCGGGGGTTCCCAATAATGATTCTGAAGGGCGACATCTCCATTGAGATGTGTCGGGTTGGTAGTTGAATCGACAATGTGATATCACAGCCAGTAGGACAGGCATTCATCATATGCATTTTCTATCTATTTGTATGCTTTGATTACTTGAAATGGCTTGCCTATTTGTATAACATGCCTAATTTTCTATCTATTTGTATGCTTTGACTACTTAAAATGGCTTGCCTATTTGTATAACATGCCTAATTGCTATTTCGGAAGGCGGTGGCGATGGGATCGCATGGAGGGTCGGTTGGTGAAGGCTGTGGGACAGCGGTGTTTGGTTAGAGTAGAAACCCCCTAAGATAGATTACTCGGTTTAATTATGTTAAAGTTGATATAATTATGCTTATTTGTTTTAGAATGCTTTAAGTTTGAAATCTTCTGATGGATATGGAGCTTAGGATTGCCTTTGGCGTCCTGGGGTCTTATATCCTACATCACTGGGCACTGTTACCATACTGAGAACCTTCAGTTCTCATACCATATTTCTGTTGTGTTATTCAGATGCAGGTCATAACCCACCTCGGTGAGTTGTCTGGTTGGTGATAGAAGCGGAGGATCCGGATATCTTTTGAGTCTTTTTGACTTATTTTGTATATGCCTCTCACTTTTGTATTTTGCTTTGCCTAGAGGTTTATGTATTGAGAGAACAAAACTTGTATAAGCTATTTTTACTGTCCTGTTCTGTATATCTGTATATGGCTAGCCGGCTTAAACTCCGCGAGCCGTGGCTAGTTTCCTATGATATTATATACTTATCTTTTGTTATATCTTATCTATTTCTTGTGCCTTAAGATAGTAGCTTCGTTAGTACATTTTGTGCTTTTCAAATCCAAATTTTGAGCTATATCTTTCATCGGGCTTCTAGATTATACTATTCCTTCTATATATGTATTATGTATGAGCATAGAACTGTCGTAATCTCTTATTAACTTTTGCTTTACGACGCGAGGTAAAGCTTAGGCTAATTAGGGTGTTACACATCCCATAGAAGACTGTAAGTGATTAATGACAGGTCAGTGGTCATTAATCTCCTCTGCTTTAGATCAAACGCCAGGTCAGTGATCATCCAATTTGAATGGGGGTGATGCTCCTGCAGTCCATTCCCCTGGTGATCCTACTCAAAGTGCCACAGACAATGTTGGATCTTTCAGATCAAAGAATGCTGCTTCCTGATTCTAGCCTATACTACAAAGGCCCTAATCACCCCGTACCTCGGCTGAACTGATGTCTCAAAGTCCCTAACGAAGTCATGGATTAGCCGTCTAAGAGATATATAATCAAGCTTGTAGTTCAATGCTATCCCCTCAAGGACTCACACGAACCCATGTAGAATAGGGATGACGGTCAAGTTACACTCCCAATTCATTAGGATGAAGAACGAAGATACATGGTGAATGAAATTGTGATCACACTTTTCACAACTCCGCACAACTAACCAGCAAGTGCACTGGGTCGTCCAAGTAATACCTTACGTGAGTAAGGGTTGATCCCACGGAGATTGTCGGCTTGAAGCAAGCTATGGTCATCTTGTAAATCTTAGTCAGGCGGATTCAAATGGTTATGAGGTTTTGATAATTAAATGATAAATAAAACATAAAATAAAATAAAATACTTATGTAATTCATTGGTGGGAATTTCAGATAAGCGTTTGGAGATGCTTTGTTGCTTCTGAACCTCTACTTTCCTATTGTCTTCTTCCAATCATGCGTGCTCCCTTCCATGGCAAGCTATATGATCCTCTCAGTGAAAATGGTCCAAGTACGGTTTCTGCATGGCTAATCAACTGTCAGATTTCTCGTCTCGGATAAAAAATACCAGGTACAGCTACCGCACGGCTAATCATCTGTCGGTTCTCACTAGCGTCGAAATAGGATCTCTCTATCCATTTGCACACTGTCACTGCGCCCAACATTCGCGAGTTTGAAGCTCGTCACAGTCATCCCTTCCCAGATCCTACTCGGAATACCACAGACAAGGTTTAGACTTTCCGAATCTCAGGAATGGTGCCAATTGGTTCTAGCTTATACCACAAAGGTTCTAACCTCACGGACTCAGTCCGTGGATTAGAAACCCAAGAGAATATACTCCGGCTGTCGTCCAATGACTATGTTGAACATCATGTAGACCACTTGTGGTTGTCAGGCACGCAGATCTTGGCTAAACGAGTAATGAAGATAGTGGGTGATTGTCACGGGTCACCCCTTCATTCTGACTTAACTAAATTAAATACGAGAGTATATCTTGGAGAAGAAGTAAGCGTGAATTGAAAGAGAAACAATAGTACTTGCATTAATTCATGAAGAACAGTAGAGCTTCGCACCTTAATCTATGAGGTGTAGAAACTCCACTATAAAAAATACATAAGAGAAAAAGGTCTAGGCATGGCCGAATGGCCAGCCTCCCAAATGTAACATAAATGTCCAAAGATCTCCCCGGTTCTTTTTGGTATATTAGTAAAAAGTGCTATTTATATTAAAACTAGTTACTAAGGATTATAGAAAATAAGTTACTAAGTGTAGATAGTGCAGAAATCTACTTCCGGGGCCCACTTGGTGTGTGCTTGGGTTGAGAATTGAGCTTTACACGTGCATAGGCCTTCTCTTGAGTTAAACACCAGCTTGGATGCCAGTTTGGGCGTTTAACTCCAGTTTTGGTGCCAGTTCTAGCGTTTTACGCCAGAAAAGGGTCTCTGGCTAGTGTTTAGACGCCCGTTTGGGCAAAGTATGGACTATTATATATTTATGGAAAGCCCAAGATGTCTACTTTCCAACACAATTGAGAGCATTCCAATTGGGCTTCCGTAGCTTGAGAAAATCTACTTCGAGTGCAGGAGGGTCAGAATCCAACAATATCTGCAGTCCTTTCTCAGCCTCTGAATCAGACTTTTGCTCAGATCCCTCAATTTCAGCCAGAAAATACCTGAAATTACAGAAAAATACACAAACTCATAGTAAAGTCCAGAAATGTGATTTCTGCATAAAAACTAATAAAAATATAATAAAAAGTAACTAAAACATACTAAAAACTACGGTTGCTAAGTCAGAGAGGCTCTGCTTAGAATTCTCTGTCTGTTGCTGAGAAGAAGATGGAAAAGGCTTGCTCTTGCCAAACTTATTTCTCCCACCATTATTATTATTATTGAAGCCTTGATTAGGCTTCTGCTGATCCTTCTATGAGAAATTAGGATGATTCTTCCATGAAGTATTGTAAGTATTTCCATAGGATTCTCCCATGTATTTCACTTCTTCCATTGCAGGATTCTTTAGTACTGCCGGATGCAGCTTGCAATCCAGTCAGATTATGAGAAATCATATCGACTTGCTGAGTCAATATTTTATTCTGAGCCAATATGGCATTCAGAGTATCAATCTCAAGAACTCCTTTCTTCTGAGTCATCCCATTATTCACAGGATTTCTTTCAGAAGTATACATGAAATGGTTATTTGCAACCATTTCAATGAGTTCCTGGGCTTCTGCAGGGGTTTTCTTCAGATGAAGAGATCCACCAGCAGAGTGTTCCAATGACATCTTGGACAATTCAGATAGACCATCATAGAATATACATAAGATGCTCCGTTCTGAAAGCATGTTAGAAGGACACCTTCTGATCAATTGCTTGTATCTTTTCCAAGCTTCATAGGGGGACTCACCTTCCTTCTGTCTGAAGGTTTGGACTTCCACTCTAAGATTGCTCATCTTTTGAGGTGGAAAAAATTTAGCCAAGAAAGCATTGACCAACTTTTCCCAAGAGTTCAGGCTTTCTTTAGGTTGTGAGTCCAACCATATCCTAGCTGTCTCTTACAGCAAAGGAGAATAGCATAAGTCTGTAGACCTCGGGATAAACCCCATTGGTCTTAACAGTGTCACAGATTTGCAAGAATTCAGCTAAGAATTGATGAGGATCTTCCAATGGAAGTCCATTAAACTTGCAATTCTGCTGCATTAGAGAAACTAATTGAGGTTTAAACTCAAAGTTGTTTGCTCCAATTGCAGAAATTGAGATGCTTCTTCCATAGAAATCGGAAGTTGGTGTAGTAAAGTCACCAAGTATCTTTCTTGCATCTCCATCATTGTTGTTGGGTTCGGATGCCATGTCTACTTTTTCAAAAATTTCTATAAGGTCCTCTTCGGAGTGTTGTGCTTTAGCATCCACTTCAGAGTCCTTTCAGGTTTAGGATCAGCTTCAACAAGAATATTTTTATCCCTGTTTCTGCTCATATAAAAAAGAAGAGAATATAAAAGAAGAGGAATCTTCTTTGTCACAGTATACAGATTCATTTATGTGTCAGAGGAAAAGAAGAATAGAATGAAGAAGGAAGAAGAAAAAATTCGAATACAGAGAGAGAGAGAGGGTTCAAATTATTAATTGAGTAGAAGAGAAGTGTTAGTAAATGCAATAAATAGAAGGAGATAAGAGAGAGAGAGTATTCGAATATTAATTAAAAGAAAAGAAAAATATTTTTATTTTTTTTTTAATTATAAGTTAGAATTCGAAATTTAAGAAAAGAAATAAAAGTAATTTGAAAACTAAATAAATTAATTAATAAAAAAGATTTTTGAAAACTTAGTTAGTTTTCAAAATTAATGAGAGAGAAAAGTAGTTAGGTGGTTTTGAAAAAGATAAGAAATAGTAAACTTTTTAAAATTAAAACAACCAAGTCAAGTGGTTAATTGAAAAAGATTTGAAAATAAATTTTGAAAAGATAAGAAGTTAAAGAAAGATTTGAAAAAGAAATTAAAAATATTTTATTTTTAAAATTAAAGTTGATGACTTGACTAATAAGAAACTAAAAGATATGATTCTAGAATTTAAAAATTGAACCTTTTCTTAACAGGAAAGTAACAAACTTGAAATTTTTGAATTAAAATATTAATTGTTAGTAAAGTTTTCGAAAATATGAAATAAAAATAAGAAAAAGATTTTGAAAAAATTTATTTTCAAGAATTTTCGAAAAACATGAATGAAAAATGAAAAAGATTTGATTTTGAAAAAGATTTGAAAAGATAGAATTTTTAAATTGAAATTTTGTCTTGACTAACAAGAAACATCTAAATTTTAAAATTTTTTGACTAAGTCAACCCAAAATTTCAAAATTTATGAGTAAAATAAGGGAAAGATATTATTTTTTATTTTTTTGAATTAATGAAGAAAGAGAAAAACAACAAAATGACACAAAACATAAGAATTTAATATCAAAACAAATAATGCATGCAAGAACACTTTGAATGTCAAGATGAACACCAAGAACACTTTGAAGATCATGATGAACATCAAGAACATATTTTTGAAAATTTTTAAGAAAAGAAAGACATGCAAGACGCCAAGCTTAGAAATTTTTAATGTTTAGACACTATGAATTCGAAAATGCATATGAAAAACAAGAAAAGACACAAAACAAGAAAAATTAAAGATCAAACAAGGAAAATCATCAAGAACAACTTGAAGATCAAAGAAGAACACAATGCATAAATTTTTGAAAATTTAAAAAAATTAAAAAATGCAATTGACACCAAACTTAAAATTTGACACAAGATTGAAACAAGAAACATAAATTTTTTTTTGGTTTTTTATGATTTTATTAGATTTTTTTTTTGTATTTATTTTTTTTCGAAAAATTATTTTGCAAAAAGAGAATAAAGAAATTCAAAATTTTTAATAAGAATTCCAGGATTCATGCAATGTTATTCTAAAGCTTCGATCCAAAAGAATTAGACATGGCCAAATGGCCAGCCAAGCTTTAGCATAACAAATACAGACATGTCCTTTCTACAATGGAAAGTGGAAACCTTAGTCCAAAAGATTAGACATGGCTTAACAGCCAGCCAGGCTTCAACATTTCTCATGAAGCTCTAGAATTCATTCTTAAAAATTTTTATGAATTTTTCGAAACTAAATTTTTTTCGAAAATAAAAATAAAAAGCTTAAACATAAAATAAAATTACCCAATCTAAGCAACAAGACGAACCGTCAGTTGTCCAAACTCGAACGATCCCCGGCAACGGCGCCAAAAACTTGGTGCACGAAATTGTGATCACACTTTTCACAACTCCGCACAGCTAACCAGCAAATGCATTGGGTTGTCCAAGTAATACCTTACGTGAGTAAGGGTCGATCCCACGGAGATTGTCGGCTTGAAGCAAGCTATGGTCATCTTGTAAATCTTAGTCAGGAGGATTCAAATGGTTATGAGGTTTTGATAATTAAAAGATAAATAAAACATAAAATGAAATAAAATAAAATACTTATGTAATTCATTGGTGGGAATTTCAAATAAGCGTTTGGAGATGCTTTGTTGCTTATGAACCTCTGCTTTCCTATTGTCTTCTTCCAATCATGCGTGCTCCCTTCCATGGCAAGCTGTATGATCCACTCAGTGAAAATGGTCCAAGTACGATTTTTGCACGGCTAATCAACTGTCGGATTTTTCGTCTCGGATGAAAAATACCAGGTACAGCTACCGCACGGCTAATCATCTATCGGTTCTCACTAGTGTCGGAATAGGATCTCTCTATCCTTTTGCACACTATCACTGCGCCTAACATTCGCGAGTTTTAAGCTCGTCACAGTCATCCCTTCCCAGATCCTACTCGGAATACCACAGACAAGGTTTAGACTTTCCGGATCTCAGGAATGCTGCCAATTGGTTCTAGCCTATACAACGAAGGTTCTAACCTCACGGACTCGGTCCGTGGATTAGAAACCCAAGAGAATATACTCCAGCTGTCATCCAATGACTACGTTGAACATCATGTAGACCGCTTGTGGTTGTCAGGCACACGGATCTTTGCTAAGCGAGTAACGAAGATAGTGGGTGATTGTCACGGGTCACCCCTTCATTCTGACATAATTGAATTAAATACGAGAGTATATCTTGGAGAAGAAGTAAGCATGAATTGAAAGAGAAACAATAGTACTTACATTAATTCATGAAGAACAGCAGAGCTTCGCACCTTAATCTATGAGGTGTAGAAACTCCACCGTAGAAAATACATAAGAGAAAAAGGTTTATGCATGGCCGAATGGCCAGCCTCCCAAATGTAACATAAATGTCCAAAGATCTCCCGGTTCTTTTTGGTCTATTAGTAAAAAGTGCTATTTATACTAAAACTAGTTACTAAGGATTACAGAAAATAAGTAACTAAGTGCAGAAATCCACTTCCGGGGCCCACTTGGTGTGTGCTTAGGCTGAGCATTGAGCTTTATACGTGCATAGGCCTTCTCTTGAGTTAAACACCAGCTTGGATGCCAGTTTGGACGTTTAACTCCAGTTTTGGTGCCAATTTTGGTGTTTTACTCCAAAAAATGGTCTCTGGCTGGAGTTTAGACGCCCGTTTGGGCCATCAAATCTCAGGCAAAGTATGAACTATTATACATTTTGGAAAGCCCAAGATGTCTACTTTTCAATGCAATTAAAAACACGCCAATTGGGCTTCTATAGCTTGAGAAAATCCAATTTGAGTGCAGGAGGGTCAGAATCCAACAGCATCTACAGTCCTTTCTCAGCCTCTGAATCAGACTTTTGCTCAGATCCCTCAATTTCAGCCAGAAAATACCTGAAATTATAGAAAAACACACAAACTCATAGTAAAGTCCAGAAATATGATTTTTGCATAAAAACTAATAAAAATATAATAAAAAGTAACTAAAACATACTAAAAACTATGTAAAAACAATGCCAAAAAGGGTATAAATTATCCGCTCATCACAATACCAAACTTAAATTGTTGCTTGTCCCCAAGCCACAAAATAGGATAAAAAGAAGAGAAAATACAATAAATTTCAAAAATATCAATGAAGATTAGTTTCAATTAGATGAGCGGGACTAGTAGCTTTTTGCTTCTGAACAGTTTTGGCATCTCACTTTATCCTTTGAAGTTCAGAATGATTGGCATCCATAGGAACTCAGAATTCAGATAGTGTTATTGATTCTCCTAGTTCAGTATGTTGACCTAGCATTTTGTTTTCCAGTATTACCACCGGATACATAAATGCCACTGACACATAATTGGGTGAACCTTTTCAGATTGTGACTCAGCTTTGCTAGAATCCCTGGTTAAAGGTGCTCAGAGCTCTTAAGCGCACTCTTTTTGCTTCAGACCACGACCTTAACCATTCAGTCTCAAGCTTTTCACTTGGAACTTCATGATACAAGCACATGGTTAGGGACAGCTTAATTTAGCCGCTTAGGCCAGGATTTTATTCCTTTGGGCCCTCCTATCCATTAATGTTCAAAGCCTTGGATCCTTTTTACCCTTGCCTTTTAGTTTAAAGGGTTACTGGCTTTTTTTGCTTGCTTTTTCTTTTTCTTTCTTTTTCTTTTTTTTGCCTTTTTTTTCGCAAGCTTTGTGTTTTTCACTGCTTTTTCTTGCTTCAAGAATCAATTTTATGATTTTTCAGATTATCAATAACATTTCTCCTTTTTCATTATTCTTTCAAGAGCCAACAATTTTAACATTCATAGACTTCACTATCAAAAATATGCACTGTTCAAGCATTCATTTAGAAAACAAAAAGTATTGCCACCACATCAAAATAATTAAACTAATTTCAAGATAAATTTTGAAATTCATGTACTTCTTTTTCTTTTTTCAGAAAACATTTTTCATTTAAGAGAGGTGAAAGATTCATGAAGCATTCATAGCTTTAAGACATAGACACTAAACACTAATGATCATGTAATAAAGACAAAAACATAGTCAAAATATAAAGCATAAAAACCGAAAAACAGCAAAATAAGAACAAGGAAATTAAAGAACGGGTCCACCTTAGTGACGGCGGCTAGTTCTTCCTTTTGAAGATCCTACGGAGTGCTTTAGCTCCACTATGTCTCTTCCTTGCCTTTGTTGCTCCTCTCTCATGGCCTTTTGGTCCTCTCTGATTTCATTGAGGATAATGGAGTGCTCTTGGTGCTCCATCCTTAGTTGCTCCATGTTAGAACTCAAATCTCCTAAAGAGGTGTTGAGTTGCTCCCAATAGCCTTGTGGAGGAAAGTGTATCCCTTGGGGCATCTCAGGGATTTCTTGATGAGGAATTTCCTCATGCTCTTGTTGAGGTCCATGAGTGGGCTCTCTTATTTGCTCCATCCTCTTTTTAGTGATGGGTTTGTCCTCTTCAATGGGGATATCTTCCTCTATGACAATTCCTACTAAATTGTATAGGTTACATATGAGATGAGGGAAAGATAATGGTGCACGAAATTGTGATCATCAATGACACCAACAACTTGGTACGCACAATTATAATCTCAACTCTTTGTCACAACTCTGTACAACTAACCAGCAAGTGTACTGGGTCGTCCAAGTAATAAACCTTACGTGAGTAAGGGTCGATCCCACGGAGATTGTCGGCTTGAAGCAAGCAATGGTCATCTTGTAAATCTCAGTCAGGTGGATTCAAATGGTTATGGAGAATTGATAATTAAAATATAAATAAAACAGAAAATAAAGATAGAGATACTTATGTAATTCATTGGTGAGAATTTCAGATAAAAGTATGAAGATGCTTTATTCCTTCTGAACCTCTGCTTTCCTATTGTCTTCATCCAATCATTCATACTCCTTTCCATGGCAAGCTTTATGTTGGGTTTCACCGTTGTCAATGGCTACCTCCCGTTCTCTCAGTGAAAATGGTCCAAATGCGCTGTCATCGTACGAATAATCATCAATCGGTTCTCGATCATGTTGGAATAGGATCCATTGATCCTTTTGCGTCTGTCACTACATCCAACAGTCGCGAGTTTGAAGCTCGTCACAGTCATCCCTTCCCAGATCCTACTCGGAATACCACAGACAAGGTTTAGACTTTCCGGATCTCAGGAATGGCCGCCAATAATTCTAGCCTATACCACAAAGGTTCCAATATTAGATTAGAAACCCAAGAGATACACATTCAAGCTTGTTTGCATGTAGAACGGAAGTGGTTGCCAGGCACACGTTCATAGGTGAGAATGGTGATGAGTGTCAAGGATCATCACATTCATCAAGTTGAAGAACGAGTGTATATCTTAGAGAAGAAGTAGGCGTGAATTGAATAGAAAAACAATAGTACTTTGCATTAATTCATGAGGAACAGCAGAGCTCCACACCTTAATCTATGGTGTGTAGAAACTCCACCGTTGAAAATACAAAAGTGATAATGGTGGTCATTGGCTTCAGCCCCAGAGAGGGAACCAGAAGAACCAAGATGATCCCTAGATAAGATGAAAATACAATAGCAAAAGATCCTATTTATAGAGAACTAGTAGCCTAGGGTTTATAGAAATAAGTAATTAATGCAGAAATCTTCTTTCGGGCCCACTTGGTGTGTGCTTGGGCTGAGGATTGAAGCTTTCACATGTAGAGACTTTTCTTGGAGTTAAACGCCAGCTTTGGTGCCAAGTTGGGCATTTAACTCCAGCTTTTATGCCAGTTCTGGCATTTTGACGCCAGAATTTTTATGCTGACTTGGAACGCCGGTTTGGGCCATCAAATCTCGGGCAAAGTATGGACTATTATATATTGGGTAAATTATATTTTTTGTCCCTGAAGTTTGACAAAAGTTTCAAAAATACCCCTAAGTTTTATTTTGTTTCAATTTTGTCCTAGAAGTTTTCAATTTGCATCAAATATACCCCTGACGACTAATTTTTCAAAACATTTAAGACCAATTCAACAACAATTTCATAAGAACAACCCTCAACACAAGCAAATCAAGCATAATTTTTATGCATTATTGTTAGATTGGTCTTAAATTTTTTAAGAATTTAGCCGTCGAGGGTATATTTGATGCAAATCGAAAACTTTTGGGAAAAAATTGAAACAAAATAAAACTTAGGGGTATTTTTAAAAATTTTGCCAAATTTCAGGGACAAAAAGTATACTTTACCCTTATATATTTCTGGAAAGCCCAGGATGTTTACTTTCCAACGCAAATGAGAGCGCGCCAATTGGGCTTCTGTAGCTCCAGAAAATCCACTTCGAGTGCAGGGAGGTTAGAATCCAACAGCATCTGCAGTCCTTTTTCAGCCTCTGAATCAGATTTTTGCTCAAGTCCCTCAATTTCAGCCAGAAAATACCTGAAATCACAGAAAAATACACAAACTCATAGTAAAGTCCAAAAATATGATTTTTATTTAAAAACTAATAAAAATATAATAAAAACTAACTAAAACATACTAAAAACTACCTAAAAACAATGCCAAAAAGCGTATAAATTATCCGCTCATCACAACACCAAACTTAAATTGTTGCTTGTCCCCAAGCAACTAAAAATCAAATAGGATAAAAAGAAGAGAGTATACAATGAATTCCAAAAACATATATGAAGATCAGTCTTAATTAGATGAGCGGGGCTATTAGCTTTTTGCTTCTAAACAGTTTTGGCATCTCACTTTATCCTTTGAAGTTTAGAATGATTGACATCTATAAGAACTCAGAATTCAGATAGTGTTATTGATTCTCCTAGTTCAGTATGTTGATTATTGAACACAGCTACTTTATGAGTCTTGGTCGTGACCCTAAGCATTTTGTTTTCCAATATTACTACCGGATACATAAATGCCACAGACACATAACTGGGTGAACCCTTTCAGATTGTGACTCAGCTTTGCTAGAGTCCCCAATTAGAGGTGTCCAGAGCTCTTAAGAACACTCTTTTTGCTTTGGACCACGACTTTAACCGCTCAGTCTCAAGCTTTTCACTTGACACCTTCACGCCACAAACACATGGTTAGGGACAGCTTGGTTTAGCCGCTTAGGCCATGATTTTATTCCTTTAGGCCCTCCTATCCACTGATGCTCAAAGCCTTCGATCCTTTTTATTATCCTTGCCTTTTGGTTTAAAGGGCTATTGGCTTTTTCTGCTTGCTTTTTCTTCTTCTCTTTTTTTTCGCAAGATTTTCACTGCTTTTTCTTGCTTCAAGAATCAATTTTATGATTTTTCATATTATCAATAACATTTCTCCTTTTTCATCATTCTTTCAAGAGCCAACAATTTTAACATTCATAAACAACAAATTCAAAAATATGCACTGTTCAAGCATTCATTCAGAAAAACAAAAAGTATTGCCACCATATCAGAATAATTAAACTGTTTTAAAATTTGAAATTCATGTACTTCTTTTTCTTTTTCAATTAAAGCATTTTTCTTTTAAAAAAGGTGATGGATTCATAGAACATTCATAGCTTTAAGGCATAGACACTAAGACACTAGTGATCATGTAATAAGACACAAACATAAATAAAACATAAAGCATAATTTTCGAAAAACAGAAAATAAAGAACAAGAAAATTAAAGAACGGGTCCACCTTAGTGATGATGGCTTGTTCTTCCTCTTGAAGATCTTATGGAGTCCTTAAGCTCCTCTATGTCTCTTCCTTGCCTTTGTTGCTCCTCCCTCATGACTCTTTGGTCTTCTCTAATTTCATGGAGGAGGATAGAATGCTCTTGGTGCTCCACCCTTAGTTGTCCCATATTGGAGTTCAATTCTCCTAGGGATGTGTTGATTTGCTTTCAATAGTTTTGTGGAGGAAAATGCATCCCTTGAGGCATCTCAGGGATTTCATGATGAGGAATTTCCTCATGCTCTTGTCCATGAGTGGACTCTCTTGTTTGCTCCATTCTTTTCTTAGTGATGGGCTTGTCCTCATCAATGAGGATATCTTCCTCTATGTTAATTCTGGCTAAATTGCAGAGGTGACAAATTAGATGAGGGAAGGCTAACCTTGTCAAAGTAGAGGACTTGTCCGCCACCTTGTAGAGTTCTAGGGATATAACCTCATGAGCTTCTACTTCCTCTCCAATCATGATGCTATGGATCATGATAGCTCGGTCTATAGTAACTTCAGACCGGTTGCTAGTGGAAATGATTGAGCGTTGGATGAACTCCAACCATCCCCTAGTCACTGGCTTGAGGTCATGCCTTCTTAGTTGAACTGGCTTCCCTCTTGAATCTCTCTTCCATTGAGCACCCTCTTCACAAATGTCTGTGAGGACTTGGTCTAACCTTTGATCAAAGTTGACCCTTCTAGTGTAGGGGCGTGCATCTCCTTGCATCATAGGCAAGTTGAATGCCAACCTTATATTTTCCGGACTGAAATCTAAGCATTTCCCCCGGACCATTGTAAGCCAATTCTTTGGGTCCGGATTCACATTTTGATCATGGTTCTTGGTGATCCATGCATTGGCATAGAACTCTTGAACCATTAAGATCCCGACTTGTTGAATGGAGTTGGTGAGAACTTCCCAACCTCTTCTTTAAATCTCATGTCGGATCTCCGAATATTCACCCTTTTTTAGTTTGAAAGGGACCTCAAGGATCACCTTCTTCTTGGCCACAACTTCATAGAAGTGGTCTTGATGGACCTTTGAGATGAATCTCTCCATCTTCCATGACTCGGAGGCAGAAGCTTTTGCCTTCCCTTTCCTCTTTCTAGAGGTTTCTCCAGCCTTAGGTGCCATAAATGGTTATAGAAAACAAAAAGCTTTAGCTTTTCCTACACCAAACTTAGAAGGTTTGCTCATCCTCGAGCAAAAGAAGAAAGAAAAGAGTAGAAGAAGAAGAAATAGAGGAGATAGAGGGGGTTTAGTAGTTCAGCCAAGTGGGGTAAGTGGTGTGTATGGTGTGTGAAAATGAAGGAGTGAAGATAGGTTTATATAGGAGTGGAGAGAGGGGTAGGGTTCGGCCATGTATGGGTGAGTTTGGAAGAGGAAGTGGTTTGAATTTGAATGGTGAGGTAGGTGGGGTTTTATGATGGATGGATGTGGATTGGTGAAGAGATTATGGAGTAGAGGATAGGATTTGATAAGTGAGGGGTTTTTTTTTGGGAAGAGGTATTGAGGTGTGAAGAAGAGAGAGATGAGGTAGGTGGGGATCCTGTGGGGTCCACAGATCCTGAGGTGTCAAGGATTTCTCATCCTTGCACCATATTGGCATGTAAATGCCCCTTGCTTGCCAATCCTAGCATTAAACGCCAGGTTGCTACCCATTTCTGGCATTTAACGCCAGCTATGTGCCCCTTTCTGGCGTTAAACACCCAGAATGGTGCCAGACTAAGCATTTAACGCCCATTCTGCTACCCTTACTGGCGTTTAAACGCCAGTAAGCTTCTCCTCCAGGGTGTGCTACTTTTAATACTGTTTTTCATTCTATTTTTGCTTTTTCAGTTGTTTTTGTGACTTCACATGATCATCAACCTACAGAAAACATAAAATAACAATAGAAATTTAACATAGATAAGTACAGATTGGGTTGTCTCCCAACAAGCGCTTCTTTAATGTCAATAGCTTGACAGTGGGCTCTCATGGAGCCTCACAGATACTCAGATCATGATGATGGCCTCTCAACACTAAACTTAGAGTTTGGTTGTGGCCTCCCAACACCAAACTTAGAGTTTGAATGTGGGGGTTGTGTTTGACTCTGTATTGAGAGAAGCTTTTCATACTTCCTCTCCATGGTTACAGAAGGAGAACCTTGAGTTTTGAATACAAGGTAGTCTTCATTCAACTTAAGGACCAACTCTCCTCTGTCAACATCAATCACAGCTTTTGCTGTGGCTAGGAAGGGTCTGCCAAGGATGATGGATTCATCCATACACTTTCCAGTGTCTAGGATTATTAAATCAGCATGGATGTAGTGGCCTTCAACCTTTACCAAGACATCCTCTACGAGTCCATAAGCCTGTTTTCTTGAATTGTCTGCCATCTCTATTAAGATTCTTACAGCTTGTACCTCAAGGATCTCTAGCTTTTCCATTACAAAGAGTGGCATGAGGTTTATACTTGACCCTAGGTCACACAGAGCCTTCTCAAAGGTCATGGTGCCTATGGTACAAGGTATTAAAAACTTTCCAGGATCCTGTCTCTTCTGAGGTAATCTCTGCCTAGTTAAGTCATCCAGTTCTTTGGTGAGTAAGGGGGTTCATCCTCCCAAGTCTCATTACCAAATAACTTGGCATTTAGCTTCATGATTGCTCTAAGGTACTTAGCAACTTGCTCTTCAGTAACATCTTCATCATCTTCAAAGGAAGAATACTCATCAAAGCTCATGAATGGCAGAAGTAAATTCAATGGAATCTCTATGGTCTCAGTGTGAGCCTCAGATTCCCATGGTTCCTCATTAGGAAACTCCTTGGAGGCCAGTGGATGTCTATTGAGGTCTTCTTTAGTGGAAATCACTGTCTTTCCCTCCTCTATGCATTCGGCCATGTGGGACGTGTTTATGGCCTTGCATTCTCTCTTTGGGTTCTCTTCTGTTTTGCTTGGAAGAGTACTAGGAGGGAGTTCAGTAATCCTCTTACTCAGCTGACCCACTTGTGCCTCTAAATTTCAAATGGAGGACCTTATTTCAGTCATGAAACTTTGAGTTGTTTTAGTTAGATCAGAGATTATGGTTGCTAAGTCAAATTGGCTCTGCTTAGAATTCTCTGTCTGTTGCTGAGAAGATGATGGAAAAGGCTTGCTATTGCTAAACCTATTTCTTCCACCATTACTGTTGTTGAAGCCCTGTTGGGGCCTCTGTTGGTCCTTCCATGAGAGATTTGGATGATTTCTCCATGAAGAATTATAGGTGTTTCCATAGGGTTCTCCCATGTAATTCACCTCTTCTATTGCTGGGTTCTCAGGATCATAAGCTTCTTCTTTAGATGAAGATTCTTTGGTACTGCCTGTTGCTGCTTGTATGCCAGACAGACTCTGAGAGATCATATTGACTTGCTGAGTCAATATTTTATTTTGAGCCAATATGGCATTCAGAGTATCAATCTCAAGAACTCCTTTCTTCTGATTTGTCCCATTATTCACAGGATTCCTTTCAAAAGTGTACATAAATTGGTTATTTGCAACCACCTCAATGAGTTTCTGAGCTTCTGCAGACATCTTCTTCAGAGGAAAAGATCCTCCAGCAGAGCTGTCCAATGACATCTTGGACAGTTTAGATAGACCATCATAGAAGATACCTATGATGCTCCATTCTGAAAGCATGTCAGAAGGATACCTTCTGATCAATTGCTTGTATCTTTCCCAAGCATCATAGAGGGATTCACTTTCCTTCTGTCTGAAGGTCTGGACTTCCACTCTAAGCTTACTCAATTTTTGAGGTGGAAAGAATTTGGCCAGAAAAGTACTGACCAGCTTTTTCCAAGAGTTCAGGCTTTCCTTAGGTTGTGAATCCAACCATATTCTAGCTCTATCTCTTACAGCAAAGGGAAAAAAGCATAAGCCTGTAGACCTCGAGATCAACCCCATTGGTCTTGACAGTGTCACAGATTTGCAAGAATTCAGCTAAGAACTGATGAGGATCTTCCAATGGAATTCCATGAAACTTGCAATTCTGTTGCATTAGAGGAACTAATTGAGGCTTCAGCTCAAAGTTGTTTGCTCCAATGGCAGGGATAGAGATGCTTCTCCCATAGAAGTCGGGAGTAGGTGCAGTAAAGTCACCAAGCACCTTCCTTACATTGTTGGCATTGTTGTTGTTTTCGGCTGTCATGGCTTCTTCTTGTTTGAAAATTTCTGTTATGTCCTCTCCAGAGAGTTGTGCTTTAGCTTCTCTTAGCTTTCTCTTCAAGGTCCTTTCAGGTTCAGGATCAGCTTCAACAAGAATACCTTTGTCCTTGCTCCTGCTCATATGAAAGAGAAGAGAAGAAAGTATGGAATCCTCTATGTCATAGTATAGAGATTCCTTGAGATGTCAGAGGAAAAGAAGAATAGAAGGAGGAGGTAAAAAGGAGATAATTCGAACTTATAGGTAGAGGGAGTCCGAATTGCATATTGAGGAGGGGTGTTAGTCCCTTAAATAGAAAAATGTGAGAAGGGGAAAGATTTTTGAAATTAAATTTACAAAGATTTTGAAATAATTAAAAGAAATTTTGAAAAATTGGTTGATGATTTTTGAAAATTAAAATTGAGAAAGTAGTTAAGTGATTTTGAAAAAGATTTTGAAATTAGAAATAAAAAAGATATGATTGAAAATCATTTTGAAAAAGATGTGATTAAGAAGACATGATTGAGAAGATATGATTTTTAAAAAGATATGATTGAAAAACAATTAAAAAGATTTGATTTTTAAAATTAATGACTTGGCTAACAAGAAATTTAAAAGATATGATTCTAAAATTCAAATATTGAACCTTTCTTAACAAGGAAGAAATTTTTGAATCACATCTCTAATTGTTAGCAAGAATTTTCGAAAATAGTAAAAAAAATTGGAAAGGATTTGATTTTGAAAAGATATGATTGAAAAGATATGATTTGAAAAAAATTTGGTTTTGAAAAATTATGAAAATTTGAAAAAGATTTGAATTAAAAACAAAATCTTCCCTTTTGTACCATCCTGGCGTTAAACGCCCAGAATGGTATCCATTCTGGCGTTTAATGCCCAAAATACTAGGCGTTTAAACGCCAGTTTTCCTTCCTCACTAGGCGTTTTGAATGCCCAGCTTTTTCTTTGTGATTCATCTGCCGTATCTTTTGAATCTTCAATTCTCTATATTATTGACTTGAAAAGACACAATTTTGAAATTTTTTTTGAATTTTTAATGATGAGAAACAATCAAAATGCAACTAATCATGGAAAACTAAGATCAAACAAACAATGTATGCAAGACACCAAACTTAGAAATTTTCATATTAGAGACACTAACAAATTGAAAATGCATATGAAAAACAACAAAACACACAAAATAGGAAAGTTTAAAGATCAGAACAAGGAAATCATCAAGAACAACTTGAAGATTAATGAAGAACATAATGCATATATTCGAAAAATGCAAGAGAATTAAATAAAACATGCATGACACCAAACTTAAAAAATTGACACTAGATTCAAACAAGAAACATAAAATTTTTTTTGTTTTTATGATTTTATAAATTTTTTTGTATTGTTCGAAAATTATTTGGAAAAAGAAAATAAAGAGATTCAAAATTTTTTTAATAAGAATTCCAGGAATCATGTAATGTTAGTCTAAAGCTTCAGTCTAAAAAGATTAGACATGGCTAGCCAAGCTTCAGCAGGACATTACATACAACAGCCAAATTGGCGGGAATCAATTAGCTTTTGTGATGATAAAAGCATCATCTGAAACTCTAGAATTCATTCTTAAAAATTCTGAAGAACATAGAATAATTTATTTTTTTGAAAATTTTTTTTTCGAAAATAAAAAGAACAAAAAGCTTAAACATAAAATAAAATTACCTAATCTGAGCAACAAGATGAACCGTCAGTTGTCCAAACTCGAACAATCCCCAGCAATGGCGCCAAAAACTTGGTGCACGAAATTGTGATCATCAATGGCGCCAACAAATTGGTACGCACAATTGCAATCTCAACTCTTTGTCACAACTCCTCACAACTAACCAGCAAGTGTACTGGGTTGTCCAAGTAATAAACCTTACGTGAGTAAGGGTCGATCCCACGGAGATTGTCGGCTTGAAGCAAGCTATGGTCATCTTGTAAATCTCAGTCAGGTGGATTCAAATGGTCATGGAGAATTGATAATTAAAATATAAATAAAACAGAAAATAAAGATAGAGATACTTATGTAATTCATTGGTGAGAATTTCAGATAAGCGTATGAAGATGCTTTGTTCCTTCTGAACCTTTGCTTTCCTATTGTCTTCATCTAATCATTCATACTCATTTCCATGGCAAGCTTTATGTTGGGTTTCACCGTTGTCAATGGCTACCTCCCGTTCTCTCAGTGAAAATGGTCCAAATGCGCTGTCACCGCACGGATAATCATCTGTCGGTTCTCGATCATGTTGGAATAGGATCCATTGATCTTTTTGCATCTGTCACTACGCCCAACACTCGCGAGTTTGAAGCTCGTCACAGTCATCTCTTCCCAGATCCTACTCGGAATACCACAGATAAGGTTTAGACTTTCTGGATCTCAGGAATGGCCGCCAATAATGCTAGCCTATACCACGAAGGTTCTAATCTTAGATTAGAAACCCAAGAGATACACATTCAAGCTTGTTTGCATGTAGAACGGAAGTGGTTATCAGGCACACGTTCATAGGTGAGAATGGTGATGAGTGTCACGGATCATTACATTCATCAAGTTGAAGAATGAGTGTATATCTTAGAGAAGAAGTAGGCGTGAATTGAATAGAAAAATAATAGTACTTTGCATTAATTCATGAGGAACAGCAGAGCTCCACACCTTAATTTATGGTGTGTAGAAACTCCACCATTGAAAATACAGAAGTGATAATGGTGGTCATTGGCTTCGGCCCCAGAGAGAGAACCAGAAGAACCAAGATGATCCCCAGATAAGATGAAAATACAATAGCAAAAGGTCCTATTTATAGAGAACTAGTAGCCTAGGATTTACAGAAATAAGTAATTAATGCAGAAATC
The DNA here is from genome assembly GCF_003086295.3 of Arachis hypogaea. NCBI lineage: Eukaryota > Viridiplantae > Streptophyta > Magnoliopsida > Fabales > Fabaceae > Arachis > Arachis hypogaea. Next base: position 106,183,697 of record NC_092052.1, on the reverse strand, counting down.
TTCTTCCGGGCACACTTGGTGTGTGCTTGGGCTGAGCATTGAAGCTTTCACATGTAGAGACTTTTCTTGGAGTTAAACGCCAGCTTTGGTACCAGTTTGGGCGTTTAACTCCAGCTTTTATGCCAGTTCTGGCGTTTTGACTTGGAACGCCGGTTTGGGTCATCAAATCTCAAGCAAAGTATAAACTATTATATATTACTGGAAAGCCCAGGATGTCTACTTTCCAACGCAATTGAGAGCACGCCAAGTGGGCTTCTGTAGCTCCAGAAAATCCACTTCGAGTGCAGGGAGGTCAGAATCCAACAGCATCTGCAGTCCTTTTTCAGCCTCTGAATCAGATTTTTGCTCAGGTCCCTCAATTTCAGCCAGAAAATACCTGAAATCACAGAAAAACACACAAACTCATAGTAAAGTCCAGAAATGTGATTTTTATTTATAAACTAATAAAAATATAATAAAAACTAACTAAAACATACTAAAAACTACCTAAAAACAATGCCAAAAAGCATATAAATTATCCGCTCATCAGCTAACCTTGCCAAAGTGGAGGGTTTGTCAGCCACCTTGTATAGTTCTAGAGGTATGATCTCATAAACTTCCACTTCCTCTCCCTTCATGATACTGTGGATCATGATAGCCCGATCCACAGTTACTTCGAACTGGTTGCTAGTAGGAATGATAGAGCGTTGGATAAACTTTAACCATCCTCTAGCCACGGGCTTGAGGTCAGGCCTTCTCAATTGAACCAGCTTGCCTTTGGAGTCTCTCTTCCATTGAGCTCCTTCCACATATATGTCCATGAGGACTTGGTCCAACCTTTGATCAAAGTTGACCCTTCTAGTGAAAGGGTGAGGATCTCTTTGCATCATTGGCAAGTTGAATGCCAACCTCACAATTTTCAGACTGAAATCCAAGTATTTCCCCGAACCATTGTGAGCCAATTCTTTGGGTTCGGGTTCACACTTTGATCATGGTTCATAGTGATCCATGCATTAGCATAGAACTCTTGAACCATTAAGATTCCGACTTGTTGGATAGGATTGGTGAGAGCTTCCCAACCTCTTCTCCGAATCTCACGTCGGATCTCTGGATATTCACTCTTTTTGAGCATGAAGGGGACCTCGGGGATCACCCTTTTCTTGGCCACAACTTCATAGAAGTAGTCTTGATGGACCTTTGAGATGAATCTCTTCATCTCCCATGACTCGGAGGTGGAAGCAACTGCCTTCCCTTTCCTCTTTCTAGAGATTTTTCCGGCCTTAGGTGCCATTAATGGTTATGGAAAAACAAAAAGCAGAGCTTTTTTCCACACCAAACTTAAAAGGTTTGCTCATCCTCGAGCAAAAGAAGAAAGAAAGGAGGAGAAGAAGAAGAAATGGAGGATATAGAGGGGTGTACTGAATTCGGCCAAGGGGGGTTTAAGTGTTTGTGATGTGTGAAATTGAAGGTGGTAAGGAGGGGTATTTATAGGGTAAGAGAGAGAGGGAATTCGTGTAAGAAGGGGTTGGGTTTGGGAGGGAAATATTTTTAATTTGAATGGTGAGGTAGGTGGGGTTTTACGATGGGTTTTTGGGGAATAGTGGATGGATGTGAGTGGTGAAGAGATTATGGGGAAGAGGTATTGATGTGATTGGTCAAGGGTATTTGGGGAAGAGTGTTATGGAAAGGTGTGAAGAGGAGAGAGAGTGAGGTGGGGTAGGTGGGGATCCTGTGGGGTCCACAGATCCTGAGGTGTCAAGGAATTATTGTCCCTGCACCTTTCTGGCATTTAAACGCCCTATGTGTGCCATTTCGGGCGTTTAACGCCATCTCTGCTACCTTTTCTGGCGTTAAACTTCAGGCTGATGCCCTTTTCTGGCATTTAACACGAACCAGACACCCTTTTCTGGCGTTAAACACCAGTCTGTCTGCTAATTCTGCGTTAAACGCTAGTCTGTCTGCCAATTTGGCGTTTAATGCCCAGAATGCTGCCTGACTGGGCGTTAAACGCCCATTCTGCTATCCTTACTGGCGTTTAAACGCCAGTAAGCCTATCCTCCAGGGTGTGCTATTTTTTATTCCGCTTTAGTTCTGCAGCTGTTTTTGTGACTCCATATGATCATCTACCTAAAGAAAACATAACATGACAATGGAAAACAAATGTCTATAAAAATAAATATAATTAAATAACATTGGGTTGCTTCCGAATAAGCGCTTCTTTAATGTCAATAGCTTGACAGGGAGCTCTTAGAGAGCTTCACAGAGACTCAGAGCTTAATCGTGGCCTCCCAACACCAAACTTAGAAGTTGAGTGTGGGGGCTCTGTTTGACTCTGTATTGAGAGACGCTTTTCACGCTTCCTTTCCATGGTTACAGAGGAAGATCCTTGAGCCTTAAACACAAGGTAGTCCTCATTCAGTTGTAGGACTAACTCTCCTATGTCCAAATCAATCACAGCTCTTGCTATGGCTAGGAAGGGCCTTCCAAGGATGATGCATTCATCCTCATCCTTCCCAGTGTCTAGGATTATGAAGTCAGCAGGGATGTAAAGGTCTTCAACCTTCACTAAGACATTCTCTACAAGTCCATAAGCCTGTTTCATTGATTTGTCTGCCATCTCTAGTGAGATTCTTACAGCTTGTACCTCAAAGATCCATAGTTTCTCCATTATAGAGAGTGGCATGAGGTTTATACCTGACCCTAGGTCACACAGAGCCTTCTCAAAGGTCATGGTGCCTATGGTACAAGGTATTAAGAACCTTCCGGGATCCAGTTTCTTCTGAAGTAATTTTTGCTGAGCCAAGGTATTCAGTTCATTAATGAGCAATGGAGGCTCATCCTCCCAAGTCTCATTACGAAATAACTTGGCATTTAGCTTCATGATTGCTCCTAGATACCGAGCAACTTGCTCTTCAATAATATATTCATCCTCTTCAGAGGAAGAATACTCATTAGAGCTCATGAATGACAACAGTAAGTTCAGTGGAGTCTTTATGGTCTCTGTATGAGCCTCAGATTCCTTTGGTTCCTCATTAGGGAACTCTTTAGTGGTCAATGGACGTCCATTAAGGTCTTCCTCACTGGAAATCACTGCCTCTTCCTCCCCTATAGGTTCGGCAACTTTGGGTATATTGATGGCCTTGCACTCTCCTTTGGATTTTCTTCTATATTGCGTGGGAGAGTACTAGGAGGGATTTCAGTAACTCTTTTACTCAGCTGACCTGCTTGTGCCTCCAAATTTCTGATGGAGGACCTTTTTTCAATCATGAAACTGAGAGTGGTCTTAGATAGATCAGAGACTACGGTTGCTAAGTCAGAGAGGCTCTGCTTAGAATTCTCTGTCTGTTGCTGAGAAGATAATGGAAAAGGCTTGCTATTGCCAAACTTATTTCTCCCACCATTATTATTATTGAAGCCTTGATTAGGCTTCTGCTGATCCTTCCATGAGAAATTAGGATGATTCCTCCATGAAGGATTGTAAGTATTTCCATAGGATTCTCTCATGTAATTTACTTATTCCATTGCAGGATTCTCAAGGTCATAAGCTTCTCCTTCAGAAGAGGCTTCTTTAGTACTACCGGATGCATCTTGCAATCCAGTCAGATTCTGAGAAATCATATTGACTTGCTGAGTCAATATTTTATTCTGAGCCAATATGGCATTCAGAGTATCAATCTCAAGAACTTTTTTCTTCTGAGTCATCTCATTATTCACAGGATTTCTTTCAGAAGTATACATGAACTGGTTATTTGCAACCATTTCAATGAGTTCCTGGGCTTCTGAAGGGGTTTTCTTCAGATGAAGAGATCCACCAGCAGAGTGTTCCAATGACATCTTGGACAATTCAGACAGACCATCATAGAATATACATAAGATGCTCCATTCTAAAAGCATGTCAAAAGGACACCTTCGGATCAATTGCTTGTATCTTTCTCAAGCTTCATAGAGGGATTCACCTTCCTTCTGTCTGAAGGTTAGGACTTCCAACTCTAAGCTTGCTCATCTTTTGAGGTGAAAAGAATTTGGCCAAGAAATTATTGACTAACTTTTCCCAAGATTTCAGGCTTTCTTTAGGTTGTGAGTCCAACCATATCCTAGCTCTGTCTCTTACAGCAAAGGAAAAAAGCATAAGTCTGTAGACCTCGGAATTAACTCCATTGGTCTTAATAGTGTCACAGATTTGCAAGAATTCAGCTAAGAATTGATGAGGATCTTCCAATGGAAGTCCATTAAACTTGCAATTATGCTGCATTAGAGAAACTAATTGAGGTTTAAGCTCAAAGTTGTTTGCTCCAATTGCAGGAATTGAGATGCTTCTTCCATAGAAATCGGAAGTTGGTGTAGTAAAGTCACCAAGCATCTTCCTTGCATCTCCACCATTGTTGTTGGGTTCGGCTGCCATGTCTACTTCTTTTTCGAAAATTTCTATAAGGTCCTCTTCGGAGTGTTGTGCTTTAGCATCCACTTCAGAGTCCTTTCAGGTTCAGGATCAGTTTCAACAAGAATGTCTTTATCTCTGTTTCTGCTCATATGAAAAAGAAGAGAATAGAAAAGAAGAGGAATCTTCTATGTCACAGTATAGAGATTTCTTTATGTGTCAGAGGAAAAGAAGAATAGAATGAAGAAGGAAGAAAAAGAAATTCGAACACAGAGAGAGAGGGTTCGAATTATTAATTGAGTAGAAGAGAAGTGTTAGTAAATAAAATAAATAGAAAGAGATGAGAGAGAGAGAGAGAGAGTATTCGAATATTAATTAAAAGAAAAGAAAAATATTTTTGTTTTTATTTTAATTATAAGTTAGAATTCGAAATTTAAGAAAAGAAATAAAAGTAATTTGAAAACTAAATAAATTAATTAATAAAAAAGATTTTTGAAAACTTAGTTAGTTTTCGAAATTAATGAGAGAGAAAAGTAGTTAGGTGGTTTTGAAAAAGATAAGAAATAGTAAACTTTTTAAAATTAAAACAACCAAGTTAAGTGGTTAATTGAAAAAGATTTGAAAATAAATTTTGAAAAGATAAGAAGTTAGAAAAAAATTTTGAAATTAAAATTTTTAAAAAAAATATTTGATTGAAATTTATTTTGAAAAAGATTTGAAAAAGAAATTAAAAAGATTTGATTTTTAAAATTAAAGTTGATGACTTGACTAACAAGAAACTAAAAGATATGATTCTAGAATTTAAAAATTGAACCTTTCTTAACAGGAAAGTAACAAACTTGAAATTTTTGAATCAAAACATTAATTGTTAGTAAAGTTTTCGAAAATATGAAATAAAAATAAGAAAAAGATTTTGAAAAAATTTATTTTCAAGAATTTTCGAAAAACATGAATGAAAAATGAAAAAGATTTAATTTTGAAAAAGATTTGAAAAGATAGAATTTTTAAATTGAAATTTTGGCTTGACTAACAAGAAACATCTAAATTTTAAAAATTTTTGACTAAGTCAACCCAAAATTTCGAAATTTATGAGTAAAATAAGGGAAAGATATTATTTTTTATTTTTTTGAATTAATGAAGAAAGAGAAAAATAACAAAATGACACAAAACATAAGATTTTAAGATCAAAACAAATAATACATGCAAGAACACTTTGAATGTCAAGATGAACACGAAGAACACTTTAAAGATCATGATGAACATCAAGAACATATTTTTGAAAATTTTTAAGAAAAGAAAGACATGCAAGACACCAAGCTTAGAAATTTTTAATGTTTAGACACTATGAATTCGAAAATGCATATGAAAAACAAAAAAAGACACAAAACAAGAAAAATTAAAGATCAAATAAGGAAAATCATCAAGAACAACTTGAAGATCAAAGAAGAACACAATGCACGAATTTTTGAAAATTTAAAAAAATTAAAAAATACAATTGACACCAAACTTAAAATTTAACACAAGACTTAAACAAGAAACACAAATATTTTTTTTGGTTTTTTATGATTTATTAATTTTTTGTATTTATTTTTTTTCGAAAAATTATTTTGGAAAAAGAGAATAAAGAAATTCAAATTTTTTAATAAGAATTCCAGGATTCATGCAATCTTATTCTAAGACTTTGGTCCAAAAGAATTAGACATGGCCAAATGGCCAGCCAAGCTTTAGCATAACAAATACAGACATGTCCTTTCTACAATTGAAAGTGAAAACCTCAGTCCAAAAGATTAGACATGGCTTAACAGCCAGCCAGGCTTCAACATATCTCATGAAGCTCTAGAATTCATTCTTAAAAATTTTTATGAATTTTTCAAAAACTAAAATTTTTTTTTTCGAAAATAAAAATAAAAAGCTTAAACATAAAATAAAATTACCCAATCGAAGCAACAAGATGAACCATCAGTTGTCCAAACTCGAACAATCCCTGGCAACGGTACCAAAAACTTGGTGTACGAAATTGTGATCACACTTTTCACAACTCTACACAGCTAACCAGCAAGTGCACTGGGTCGTCCAAGTAATACCTTACATGAGTAAGGGTCGATCCCACGGAGATTGTCGGCTTGAAGCAAGCTATGGTCATCTTGTAAATCTTAATCAGACGGATTCAAATGGTTATGAGGTTTTGATAATTAAAAGATAAATAAAACATAAAATAAAATAAAATACTTATGTAATTCATTGGTCGGAATTTCAGATAAGTGTTTGGAGATGCTTTGTTTCTTCTGAACCTCTGCTTTCCTATTGTCTTCTTCCAATCATGCGTGCTCCCTTCCATGGCAAGCTGTATGATCCTCTCATTGAAAATGGTCCAAGTACTGTTTCTTCACGGCTAATCAACTGTCAGATTTCTCGTCTCGGATGAAAAGTACCAAGTACAGCTACCGCACGGCTAATCATCTGTCGGTTCTCACTAGCGTCAGAATAGGATCTCTCTATCCTTTTGCACACTGTCACTGCACCCAACATTCACAAGTTTGAAGCTCGTCACAGTCATCCCTTCCCAGATCCTACTCGGAATACTACAGACATGGTTTAGACTTTCCGGATCTCAAGAATGCTGCCAATTGGTTCTAGCCAATACCACGAAGGTTCTAACCTCCCGGACTCAGTCCGTGGATTAGAAACCCAAGAGAATATACTCTGGCTGTCATCCAATGACTACGTTGAACATTATGTAGACCACTTGTGGTTGTCAGGCACGCGGATCTTGGCTAAGCGAGTAACAAAGATAGTGGGTGATTGTCACTGGTCACCTCTTCATTCTGACTTAACTGAATTAAGTATGAGAGTATATCTTGGAGAAGAAATAAGCGTGAATTGAAAGAGAAACAATAGTACTTGCATTAATTCATGAAGAACAGCAGAGCTCCGCACCTTAATCTATGACGTGTAGAAACTCCACCGTAGAAAATACATAAGAGAAAAAGGTCTAGGCATGGCCGAATGGCTAGCCTCCCAAATGTAACATAAATGTCCAAAGATCTCCCCGGTTCTTTTTGGTCTATTAGTAAAAAGTGCTATTTATACTAAACCTAGTTACTAAGGATTACATAAAATAAGTAACTAAGTGCAGATAGTGCAGAAATCCACTTTTGGGGCCCACTTGGTGTGTGCTTGGACTGAGCATTGAGCTTTATACATGCATAGGCCTTCTCTTGAGTTAAACGCCAACTTGGATGCTAGTTTGGGCGTTTAACTCTAGTTTTGGTGCCAGTTATGGCGTTTTACGCCAGAAAAAGGGTCTCTGGCTGGCGTTTAGACGCCAGTTTGGGCCATCAAATCTCGGAAAAAGTATGGACTATTATACATTGCTGGAAAGCCCAAGATGTCTACTTTCCAACGCAATTGAGATTGTGCCAATTGGGCTTTTGTAGCTCGAGAAAATCTACTTCGAGTGCAGGAGGGTCAGAATCCAACAGCATATGCAGTCCTTTCTCAGCCTCTGAATCAGACTTTTGCCCAGATCCCTCAATTTCAGCCAAAAAATACCTGAAATTATAGAAAAATACACAAACTCGCAGTAAAGTCCAGAAATGTGGTTTTTGCATAAAAACTAATAAAAATATAATAAAAATAACTAAAACATACTAAAAACTATGTAAAAACAATGCCAAAAAGGGTATAAATTATCCGCTCATCAATACATCTTAGAATAGAATCAAGCATAGGTTGAATTAAGGGTATAGATTATCCGCTCATCAATACATCTTAGAATAGAATTAAGCATAGATTGAACCAATACACGTGAAAGCTTCAATGCTCAGCCCAAGCACACACCAAGTGGGCCCCGGAAGTAGATTTCTGCACTATCTGCACTTAGTTACTTATTTTTTGTAAATCCTAGTAACTAGTTTAGTATAAATAGCACTTTTTACTATTGTATTCAGAGAGACTTTGCATCTAGCTTATGCCATTGTTCACGTTTGGAGGCTGGCCTCACGGCCATGCCTAGACCTCTTTTCACTTATGTATTTTCTACGGTGGAGTTTCGACATCCTATAGATTAAGGTGTGAAGCTCTGCTGTTCTTCATGAATTATTGCAAGTACTATTGTCTTTCCTTCAATTCACGCCTACTTCTTCTCCAAGATATACTCTTGTACTTAATTCAGTTAAGTCAGAATGAAGGGGTGACCCGTGACAATCACCCACTATCTTTGTTACTCGCTTAGCCAAGATCCGCGTGCCTGACAACCAAAAGCGGTCTACATGATGTTCAACGTAGTCATTGGACGACAGCCGGAGTATATTCTCTTGGGTCTCTAATACACGGACCGAGTCTGTGAGATTAGGATCTTCGTAGTATAGGCTAGAACCAATTGGCAGCCATTCCTGAGATCCGAAAAGTCTAAACCTTGTCTGTGGTATTTCGAGTAGGATCTGGAAAGGGATGACTGTGACGAGCTTCAAACTTGCGAATGTTGGGCGCAGTGACAGTGTGCAAAAGGATAAGGGTCCTATTCTGACGCTAGTTAGAACCGACAGATGATTAGCCGTGCGGTAGCTGTACCTGGTATTTTTCATCCGAGACAAGAAATCGACAGTTGATTAGCCGTGCAGAGATCGTACCTGGTATTTTTCATCCGAGAGGATCATACAGCTTGCCATGGAAGGGAGCACGCATGATTGGAAGAAGACAATAGGAAAGCAGAGGTTTAGAAGCAACAAAGCATCTCCAAACGCTTATCTGAAATTCCCACCAATGAATTACATAAGTATCTTTATTTTATTTTATGTTTTATTTATCTTTTAATTATCAAAACCTCATAACCATTTGAATCCGCCTGACTGAGATTTACAAGATGACCACAGCTTGCTTCATGCCGACAATCTCCGTGGGATCGACCCTTACTCACGTAAGGTATTACTTGGACGACCCAGTGCACTTGCTGGTTAGTTGTGCGGAGTTGTGAAAAGTGTGAATCACAATTTCGTGCACCACGTTTTTGGCGCCGTTGCCGGGGATTGTTCGAGTTTGGATAACTGACGGTTCATCTTGTTGCTTAGATTAGGTAATTTTATTTTATGTTTAAGCTTTTTATTTTTATTTTCGAAAAAAAATACAAAAAAATTTTAGTTTTCGAAAAAAATTCATCAGAATTCTTAAGAATGAATTCTATAGCTCATTGAGATATGTTGAAGCCTGGCTGGCTGTTAAGCCATGTCTAATCTTTTGGACCGAGGTTTTCACTTTCCATTGTAGAAAGGACATGTCTGTAATTGGTATGCTAAAGCTTGACTGGCCATTTGGCCATGTCTAATTCTTTTGGACCGAAGCTTTAGACTAACATTGCACAAATCCTGGAATTCTTATTAAAAATTTTGAATTTCTTTATTTTCTTTTTCCAAAATAATTTTCGAAAAATATACAAAAAATTTAATAAAATCATAAAAAAAAATTTTGTGTTTCATGTTTGAGTCTTGTGTCAAATCTTAAGTTTGGTGTCAATTGCATGTTTTAATTTTCCTTAAATTTTCGAAAATATATGCATTGTATTCTTCTTTGATCTTCAAGTTGTTATTAATGATTTTCTTTGTTTAATCTTGTGATTTTCTTGTTTTGAGTCTTTTCTTGTTTTTCATATGCATTTTTGAATTATTAGTGTCTAAAGTTTAAAAATTTTTAAGTTTGGTGTCTTGCATGTGTTTCTTTTCTTAAAAATTTTTCAAAAATATGTTCTTGATGTTCATCATGATCTTCAAAGTGTTCTTGGTGTTCATCTTGATATTCAAAGTATTCTTGCATACATTTATTGTTTTGATCTTAAATTTTTATGTTTTGTTTCATTTTTGTTGTTTAATGAAGAAAGAGAAAAATAATAAAATAATATTTCTTCATTAATTCAAAAAAATCAAAAATAATATATTTCCCTTATTTACTCATAAATTTCAAAATTTTGGGTTGACTTAGTCAAAAAATTTTAAATTTAGTTGTTTCTTGTTAGTCAAGTCAAAATTTCAATTTAAAAATTCTATCTTTTCAAATCTTTTTCAAAATCAAATCTTTTTCATTTTTCTTTCATGTTTTTCGAAAATTCTTCAAAACAAATTTTTCAAAATCTTTTTCTTATTTTTATTTCATATTTTCGAAAACTTTACTAACAATTAATGTTTTGATTCAAAAAAAATTTCAAGTTTGTTACTTGCCTGTTAAGAAGGTTCAATCTTTAAATTCTAGAATCATATCTTTTAGTTTCTTGTTAGTCAAGTCATTAACTTTAATTTTAAAAATCAAATCTTTTCAAATTTCTTTTTCAAATCTTTTTCAAAATAAATTTCAATCATATCTTTTTCAAAACTTAATTTCAAAATCTTTTTCTAACTTTTTATCTTTTCAAAAATTTATTTTCAAATCTTTTTCAATTAACCACTTGACTTGTTTGTTTTAATTTTTAAAAAGTTTACTATTTCTTATCTTTTTCAAAACTACCTAACTACTTTTTCACTTCTCATTTTCAAAAACTAACTAACAACTTTTTCAAAAATCTTTTTAATTAATTAATTTATTTAGTTTTCAATTTTCCTTTATTTTTTTTCTTAAATTTCGAATTCTAACTAATAATTAAAATAAAAACAAAAATATTTTATTTTAATTAATATTCAAATACTCCTTCTCTCTCATCTCTTTCTATTTATTTTATTTATTTACTAACACTTCTCTTCATCTAATAATTCGAACTCTCTCTCCCTCTCTATGTTCGAATTTCTTCTTTTTCCTTATTCATTCTATTATTCCATTCTTCTACTCACATAAAGGAATCTCTATACTGTAACATAAAGGATTCCTCTACTTTTCTGTTCTCTTCTTTTTCATATGAGCAGGAACAAGGATAAAGACATTCTTGTTGAAGTTGATCCTGAACCTGAAAGGACTCTGAAGAGGAAGCTAAGAGAAGCTAAAGCACAACACTCTGGAGAGGACCTTATAGAAATTTTTGAAAAAGAAGAAGACATGGCAGCCAAAAATAACAACAATGGTGGAGATGCAAGGAAGGTACTTGGTGACTTTACTGCACCAACTTCTGACTTCTATGGAAGAAGCATCTCAATTCCTGCAATTGGAGCAAACAACTTTGAGCTTAAGCCTCAATTAGTTTCTCTAATGCAGCAGAATTGCAAGTTTCATGGACTTTCATTGGAAGATCATCATCAGTTCTTACCTGAATTCTTGTAAATCTGTGACACTGTTAAGACCAATGGGGTTAATCCTGAGGTCTACAGACTTATGCTTTTCCCCTTTACTGTAAGAGACAGAGCTAGGATATGGTTGGACTCACAACCTAAAGAAAGCCTGAACTCTTGGGAAAAGTTGGTCAATGCTTTCTTGGCCAAATTCTTTCCACCTCAAAAGTTGAGCAAGCTTAGAGTGGAAGTCCAAACCTTCAGACAGAAGGAAGGTGAATCCCTCTATGAAGCTTGGGAAAGATATAAGCAATTGATCAGAATATGTCCTTCTAACATGCTTTCAAAATGGAGCATCTTATGTATATTCTATGATGGTCTATCTGAATTATCCAAGATGTCCTTGAATCACTCTACTGGTGGATCTCTTCATCTGAAGAAGATGCCTGCAGAAGCTCAGGAACTCATTGAAATAGTTGCAAATAACCAGTTCATGTATACTTCTGAAAGAAATCCTGTGAATAATGGGATGACTCAGAAGAAAGGAGTTCTTGATACTCTGAATGCCATATTAGCTCAGAATAAAATATTGACTCAGTAAGTCAATATGATTTCTTAGAATCTGACTGGAATGCAAGCTGCATCCGATAGTACTAAAGAAGCTTCATCTGAAGGAGAAGCTTATGACCCTGAGAATCTTGGAATGGAAGAGGTGAATTACATGGGAGAATCCTATGGAAATAACAATAATCCTTCATGGAGAAATGATCCAAATTTCTCATGGAAGGATCAACAGAAGCCTCAACAAGGCTTCAATAATAATAGTGGTGGGAGAAACAGGTTTGGCAATAGCAAGCCTTTTCCATCATCTTCTGAGCAACAGACAGAGAATTCTAAGCAGAGCCTCTTTTACTTAGCAACCATAGTCTCTCATTTTCTTTAGTTTTATAGAATATATTTTATTTATATTATAAAAAAATAATAAATAAATGTATTGATGTATCAATGGTTGATTTTATGCCTCTGGAGCTTGTACTTGTTCTCCAAATTATCGATTTTGCTCTTGTACTGTTGTTATGTAGGACATTTTATTAATTATTTAAATTTGACCTCACTGTGGGATTAAATTGATGCTGAATGAAACTTTTTTGGATTCAAATAGAACACTTTAAACCTTAAGGACCAAAACAGAATTACGCCCAAACCTAGGGGACCAATTTAGTACTTTACCCTTTAAGTTACTTTTTATTATATTTTTATTAGTTTTTATACAAAAATCAAAAATTTCTGGACTTTACTATGAGTTTGTGTATTTTTCTATGATTTTAGATATTTTCTAGCTGAAATTGAGGGACCTGAGCAAAAATCTGATTCAGAGGATGAAAAAGGACTGCAGATGTTGTTGGATTCTGACCCTCCTGCACTAGAAGTGGATTTTCTGGAGCTACAAAAGCCCAATTGGCACGATCTCAATTGCGTTGGAAAGTAGACATCTTGGGCTTTCCAGCAATGTATAATAGTACATACTTTTCCTGAGATTTGATGGCCCAAACTGGCGTTCAAACGCCCACCATTGACCCTTTTCTGGAGTAAAATGCCCAAACTGGCACCAGAACTGGAGTTAAACGCCCAAACTGACACCCAAGCTGGTGTTTAACTCCAAGAATGGCCTATGCACGTTAAAGATTCAATGCTCAGCCCAAGCACACACCAAGTGGGCCTCGGAAGTGGATTTCTGCACTATCTGTACTTAGTTACTTATTTTCTGTAAACCCCAGTAACTAGTTTAGTATAAATAGCACTTTTTACTATTGTATTCAGAGAGACTTTGCATCTAGCTTATGCCATTGTTCATGTTTGGAGGCTGGCCTCACGGCCATGCCTAGACCTCTTTTCACTTATGTATTTTCTACGGTGGAGTTTCTACACACTATAGATTAAGGTGTGGAGCTCTGCTATTCTTCATGAATTAATGCAAGTACTATTGTTTTTCTTTCAATTCACGCCTACTTCTTCTCCAAGATATACTCTTGTACTTAATTCAGTTAAGTCAGAATGAAGGGGTGACCCGTGACAATCACCCACTATCTTCGTTACTCGCTTAGCCAAGATCCGCGTGCCTGACAACCACAAGCGGTCTACATGATGTTCAACGTAGTCATTGGACGACAGCTGGAGTATATTCTCTTGGGTCTCTAATACACGGACCGAGTCCATGAGATTAGGATCTTCGTAGTATAGGCTAGAACCAATTGGCAGCCATTCCTGAGATCCGGAAAGTCTAAACCTTGTCTGTGGTATTTCGAGTAGGATCTGGGAAGGGATGACTGTGACGAGCTTCAAACTTGCGAATGTTGGGTGGTGCACGAAATTGTGATCTCAGGCAACGGCGCTAAAAACTCTGTACGCACGTCTTAATAAATCGTTTCTCATTCACAACTTCGATACAACTAACCAGTAAGTGCACTGGGTCATCCAAGTAATAAACCTTACGTGAGTAAGGATCGATCCCACGGAGATTGTTGGTATGAAGCAAGCTATGATCACCTTGTAAATCTCAGTCAGGCGGATATAAAATAGTTATGGAGTTTTCGAAAATACTAATAAATAAATAGAAAATAAAGATAGAAATACTTATGTATATCATTGGTGAGAATTTCAGATAAGTGTATGGAGATGCGTTCGTCCCTCTGAACATCTGCTTTCCTGCTGTCTTCATCCAATCAGTCCTTCTCCTTTCCATGGCTGGCTTTATGTAAGGACATCACCATTGTCAATGGCTACTTTTAATCCTCTCTGGAAAATGGTCCGATGCGCTGTCACTGCATGGCTAATCGTCTGGAGGCATCACCGTGGTCAATGGCTGCATCCTATCCTCTTGTGAAAATGGTCCAAATGCTCTGTCACAGCACGGCTAATCATCTGAGGTTCTTGATCATACTGGAATAGGATTCACCCTCCTTTTGCGTCTGTCACTACGCCCAACACTCGTGAGTTTGAAGTTCGTCACAGTCATTCAATCCCAGAATCCTACTCGGAATACCACAGACAAGGTTTAGACTTTCCAGATTCTCATGAATGCCGCCATTAATCTAGCTTACACCACGAAGATTCTGATTAAGAGATCCAAGAGATAATCATTCAATCGAAGGTAGAACGGAAGTGGTTGTCAGGCACGCGTTCATAGGGAATGATGATGATTGTCACGTTCATCACATTCATGTTGAAGTGCGAATGAATATCTTAGAAGCGAAATAAGTTGAATTGAATAGAAAAACAGTAGTACTTTGCATTAATCTTTGAGGAACAGCAGAGCTCCACACCTTAATCTATGGAGTGCAGAAACTCTACCGTATGAAAATACATAAGTGATAATGGTCCAGGCATGGCCGAATGGCCAGCCCCCATGAAAGTCTAAGATAGCATAAAACTGATCAAAGATGTCTAATACAATAGTAAAAAGTCCTATTTATACTAAACTAGTTAATAGGGTTTACAGAAGTAAGTAATTGATGCATAAATCCACTTCCGGGGCCCACTTGGTGTGTGCTTGGGCTGAGCTTGAATGTTACACGTGTAGAGGTCAATCTTGGAGTTGAACGCCAGTTTGTAACGTATTTCTGGCGTTCAACTCTGGCTTGTGACGTGTTTCTGGCGTTTAACTCCAGACAGCAGCATAGAACTGGCATTCAACGCCCGTTTACGTCATCTAAACTCGGCCAAAGTATGGACTATTATATATTGCTGGAAAGCCCTGGATGTCTACTTTCCAACGCAATTAGAAGCGCGCCATTTTGAGTTCTGTAGCTCCAGAAAATCCACATTGAGTGCAGGGAGGTCAGAATCCAACAGCATCAGCAGTCCTTCTTCAACCTCTAAATCTGATTTTTGCTCAAGTCCCTCAATTTCAGCCAGAAAATACCTGAAATCACAGAAAAACACACAAACTTATAGTAAAGTCTAGAAATGTGAATTTAACATAAAAACTAATGAAAACATCCCTAAAAGTAACTAGATTCTACTAAAAACATACTAAAAACAATGCCAAAAAGCGTATAAATTATCCGCTCATCACAACACCAAACTTAAATTGTTGCTTGTCCCCAAGCAACCGAAAATCAATTAGGATAAAAAGAAGAGAATATACTATAAATTCTAAACTATCAATGAAACATAGTTCCAATCAGATGAGCGGGACTTGTAGCTTTTTGCCTCTTGAATAGTTTTTGCATCTCACTTTATCCATTGAGGTTCAGAATGATTGGCATCTATAGGAACTCAGAGTTCAGATAGTGTTATTGATTCTCCTAGTTCAGTATGATGATTCTTGAACACAGCTATTTTATGAGTCTTGGCCGTGGCCCTAAGCACTTTGTTTTCCAGTATTACCACCGGATACATAAATGCCACAGACATATAATTGGGTGAACCTTTTCAGATTGTGACTCAGCTTTGCTAAAGTCCCCAATTAGAGGTGTCCAGGGTTCTTAAGCACACTCTGTTTTTGCTTTGGACCTTGACTTTAACCGCTCAGTCTCAAGTTTTCACTTGACACCTTCACGCCACAGGCACATGGTTAGGGACAGCTTGGTTTAGCCGCTTAGGCCAGGATTTTATTCCTTTAGGCCCTCCTATCCATTGATGCTCAAAGCCTTGGGATCCCTTGTATTTACCCTTGCCTTTTGGTTTTAAGGGTTATTATCTTTTTGCTCTTGCCTCTTGGTTTTAAGAGCTTTTGGCTTTTTCTGCTTGCTTTTTCTCTTTTTTTTTTCTTTCTATTTTTTCGCTATTTCTTTTCTGCAAGATTTGTTCTTTGCTACTTTTTCTTGCTTCAAGAATCATTATTATGATTTTTCAGATTATCAAATAACATGTCTCCTTATCATCATTCTTTCAAGAGCCAACATATTTAACATTCTTAAACAACAACTTCAAAAGACATATGCACTGTTCAAGCATTCATTTAGAAAACAAAAGGTATTGTCACCACATCAATATAATTAAACTAAGAAGTTCAAGGATAAATTCGAAACTCATGTACTTCTTGTTCTTTTGAATTAAAACAGTTTTCATTTAAGAGAGGTGATGGGTTCATAGGACATTCATAACTTTAAGACATAGTTACTAACTACTAATGATCATGTAATAAGACACAAACATGGATAAGCACTTAACATTAAGAAAACAAAAAACAGAAAATAAGAACAAGGAATGAGTCCACCTTAGTGATGGTGGCGTTTCCTTCTTGAGGAACCAATGATGTCCTTGAGCTCTTCTATGGCTCTTCCTTGTCTTTGTTGCTCCTCCCTCATTGCTTTTTGATCTTCTCTTATTTCATGAAGGATGATGGAGTTCTCTTGATGTTCCACCCTTAATTGTCCCATGTTGGAACTTAATTCTCCTAAGGAGGTGTTGATTTGTTCCCAATAGTTTTATGGAGGAAAATGCATTTGAGGCATCTCCGGGATCTCATGGTGATGAGCTTCATGCGTCTCTTGAGATCCATGAATGGGCTCTCTTGCTTGCTCCATCCTTTTCTTAGTGATGGGCTTCTCTTCCTCAATGGGAATGTCTCCTTCTATGAAAGCTCCAGCTGAGTAACATAAATGGCAAATAAGATGAGAAAAAGCTAGCCTTGCCCCAGGAGAGGGCTTTTCGGCTATTTTGTAGAGTTCAAGGGAGATGACTTCATGAACTTCTACTTCTCCAATCATGATGCTATAGATCATGATGGCCCGATCCACAGTAACTTCAGATCGGTTGCTAGTGGGGATGATGGAGTGTTGGATGAACTCCAACCATCCTCTAGCCACATGCTTGAGGTCCAGTCTTCTTAATTGAACCGGCTTGCCTTTGGAGTCAATCTTCCATTGAGCTCCTTCCACACATATGTCCATGAGGACTTGGTCCAACCTTTGATTAAAGTTGACCCTTCTAGTGTAGGGGCGTGCATCTCCTTGCATCATAGGCAAATTAAATGCCAACCTCACATTTTCTGGACTAAAATCTAAGTATTTCCCCTGAACCATTGTAATATAATTCTTTGGGTTTGGGTTCTTACTTTGATCATGGTTCCTAGTGATCCATGCATTGGCATAGAACTCTTGAACCATTAGGATGCCGACTTGTTGGATGGGGTTTGTTAGAACTTCCCAACCTCTTCTTTGGATTTCATGTCGGATCTCCGGATACTCATTCTTCTTGAGCTTGAAAGGGACCTCGGGGATCACCTTCTTCTTGACCACAACATCATAGAAGTGGTCTTGATGAGCTTTGGAGATGAATCTTTCCATCTCCCATGACTCGGAGGTGGAAGCTTTTGTCTTCCCTTTCCCTTTTCTAGAGGATTCTCCGATCTTGGGTGCCATCAATGGTAATGGAAAAACAAAAAGCTTATGTTTTACCACACCAAACTTAGAATATTGCTCGTCCTCGAGCAAGAGAAGAAAGAATAGATGAAGAAGAAGAAGAAAATATGGAGGAGATGGGGGAGGGGTGTATTCGGCCAAGAAGGGGAAGAGAGGGTTGTGTTGTGTAAAAATGAAGAAGAATGGATGGCTTTATATAGGGAAGGGAGGGGGGGTAAGGTTCGGCCATAAGGGTGGATTTTGGGTGGGAAATTGATTTTGAATTTTGAAGGTAGGTGGGGTTTATGAGGTAGGTTTATGGGGAAGAGTGGATGGATGTGAGTGGTGAAGTGGTTATAGGGAAGAGAGATTGAGGTGATTGGTAAAGAGTTTTGGGGAAGAGTGTTTATGGGATTGTGTGAAAGAGGGGTGAGAAGAAGTGAGTGGAGGTAGGTGGGGATCCTGTGGGGTCCACAGATCCTGAGGTGTTCAAGGATTTACAACCTTGCACCAAATTAGGCATGCAAAATGCCCTTGCACACAACTCTGGGCGTTCAGCGCCAGATTGGTGCTTGTTCTGGGCATTGAACACCCATTTGTTGCCCATTTCTAGCGTTGAACGCCAGAACCATGCTTGTTCTGGGCGTTCAGTGCCAGCTCTTCTCTAGGGTGCAATTCTGGCGTTCAAACGCCTAGATGCTGCCCATTTTGGGTGTTCAGCGCCAGACCATGCTCTGTTCTGGCGTTGAACGCCAGCCAGATGCTTCTTACTGGCGTTTAAACGCCAGTAAGGTCTTCCTCCAGGGTGTGATTTTTCTTCTGCTGTTTTTTATTCTATTTTCAATTTTTATATTTTTTTGTGACTCCACATGATCATGAACCTAATAAAACATGAAAGAACAAGAAAAATAAAATTAGATAAATAAAAATTGGGTTGCCTCCCAACAAGCGCTTCTTTAATGTCAATAGCTTGACAGTGGGCTCTCATGGAGCCTTACAGATGTTCAGAGCATTGTTGAGACTTTCCAACACCAAACTTAGAGTTTGGATATGGGAGTTCAACACCAAACTTAGAGTTTGGTTGTGGCCTCCCAACACCAAACTTAGAGTTTTACTGTGGGGGCTCTGGTTGACTCTGTTTTGAGAGAAGCTTACTGTGCCTCTTTTCCATGTTTACAGAAGGGTAACCTTGAGTTGTAAACACAAGGGAGTCCTCATTCAATTGAAGGACTAATTCACCTCTGTCAATATCAATTACAACTCTTGCTGTGGCTAGGAAAGGTCTTCCAAGGATGATGGATTCATCCTCATCCTTCCCAGTATCAAGGATTATGAAATCAGCAGGGATGTAAAGGCCTTCAACCTTTACTAACACGTCCTCTACTTGTCCATAAGCCTATTTTCTTGAATTGTCTGCCATCTCTAATGAGATTTTAGTAGCTTGCACCCCAAAGATTCCCAGTTTTTCTATTACAGAGAGGGGCATGAGGTTTATCCCTGAACCAAGGTCACACAGAGCCTTTTCAAAGATCATGTTGCCTATGGTACAAGGTATTACGAACTTTTCCGGATCCTGTTTCTTCTGAGGCAATGTCAATTGATCCAGATCACTTAGTTCATTGGTGAATAAGGGAGGTTCATCTTCCCAAGTCTCAATACCAAATAATTTGGCATTCAGCTTCATGATTGCACCAAGGTACTTGGTAACTTGCTCTTCAGTAACATCCTCATTCTCTTCAGAAGATGAATACTCGTCAGAGCTCATGAAGGGCATAAGGAGGTTCAATGGAATCTCTATGGTCTCTAGATGAGTCTCAGATTCCTTTGGTTCCTCAAAGAGAAACTCCTTATTGATCACTGGACGTCCCAGGAGGTCTTCCTCACTGGGATTTACGTCCTCCCCTTCCTCTCCAGGTTCGGCCGTGTTGACTATGTCAATGGCCTTGCACTCTCCTTTTGGATTTTCTTCTGTATTGCTTGGGAGAGTACTATGAGGGATTTCAGTGATCCTTTTACTCAGCTGGCCCACTTGTGCCTCCAAATTTCTAATGGAGGACCTTGTTTCATTCATGAAACTTACAGTGGCCTTAGATAGATCAGAGACTAAGTTTGCTAAATTAGAGGTATTTTGTTCAGAGTTCCCTGTTTGTTGCTGAGTGGATGATGGAAAAGGTTTACTATTGTTAAACCTATTTCTTCCACCATTATTAAAGCCTTGTTGAGGCTTTTGTTGATCCTTCCATGAGAGATTTGGGTGATTTCTCCATGAGGGGTTATAGGTGTTTCCATAAGGTTCACCCATGTAATTCACCTCTGCTATTGCAGGGTTTTCAGGATCATAAGCTTCTTCTTCAGAAGATGCCTCTTGAGTACTGTTGGATGCAGCTTGCATTCCATTCAGACTCTGAGAAATCATATTGACTTGCTGAGTCAATATTTTATTCTGAGCCAATATGGCATTCAAAGTATCAATTTTAAGAACTCCCTTCTTCTGAGGCGTCCCATTGCTCACAGGATTCCTCTCAGAAGTGTACATGAACTGGTTATTAGCAACCATGTCAATGAGTTCTTGAGCTTCTGCAGGCGTTTTCTTTAGGTGAATGGATCCACCTGCAGAAGTATCCAATGACATCTTAGCTAATTCAGACAGACCATCATAGAATATATCCAGGATGGTCCATTTTAAAAGCATGTCAGAAGGACACTTTTTGGTCAGTCCTTTGTATCTCTCCCAAGCTTCATAGAGGGATCCACCTTCTTTCTGTCTGAAGGTCTGAACATCCACTCTAAGCTTACTCAGCTTTTGAGGAGGAAAGAACTTGGCTAAGAAAGCCTTGACCAGCTTATCCCAAGAGTTCAGGCTATCTTTGGGTTGAGAGTCCAACCATACTCTAGCTCTGTCTCTTACAGCAAAAGGGAAAAGCATGAGCCTGTAGACTTCAGGATCTACTCCATTAGTCTTAACAGTATCACATATCTGCAAGAATTCAGTTAAGAACTGAAAAGGATCTTCAGATGGAAGTCCATGAAACTTGTAGTTCTGCTGCATCAGAGAAACTAATTGAGGTTTAAGCTCAAAATTGTTTGCTCCAATGGCAGGAATGGAGATGCTTCTTCCATGTAAATTGGAATTAGGTGCAGTAAAGTCACCAAACATCCTCCTTGCATTATTATTATTTTCAGCTGCCATCTCCTCTTCTTGTTCGAAAATTTCTAAAAGATGCTTGCTGGATTGTTGTAATTTAGCCTCTCTTAGTTTCCTTTTCAGAGTCCTTTCAGGTTCTGGATCTGCTTCAACAAGAATGTTCTTGTCCTTGCTCCTGCTCATATGAAAAAGAGGGACAGAAAAATAATAATAATAGGGGTCCTTTTTACCACAGTATAGAGGTCCCTATGTGAGTAGAAGAAAAGAAGAAGAAAAAATTCGAACACAGATGGAAGAGGGGGTTCGAATTTGGGTGAGATGAAGTGTTAGTAGATGAATAAATAAATAGAAGGAGATAAGAGAGAGAGAGAATTTTCGAAAATAATTTTTGAAAAAGAGTTAGTGATTTTCGAAAATAGTTTTTGAAAAAGGTTAGTAATTTTCGAAAATTAAAATGAACAATTAAATTAATTAGTTAATTAAAAAGAAATTTTGAAAAAGAGGGAAGATATTTTCGAAAATTAAAGAGAAAGAGAGTTAGTTAGGTAGTTTGGAAAAAGATAAGAAACAAACAAACAGTTAGTTAGTTAGTTGAAACAAAATTGAAAATCAATTTTGAAAAGATAAGAAGATAAGTTAGAAAGGATATTTTAAAATTAAATTTTGAAAAAGATAAGATAAAGAGATATTTTTGAAAAGATATGATTGAAATTAGTTTTGAAAAAGATTTGATTTTTAAAATCACAATTAATGACTTGATTCACAAGAAATCACAAGATATGATTCTAGAACTCAAAGTTTGAATCTTTCTTAACAAGCAAGTAACAAACTTGAAATTTTTGAATCAAAACATTAATTGATGATGTTATTTTCGAAAATTAGGAGATAAAGATAAGAAAAAGATTTTTGAAAAATATTTTTAAAATTTTCGAAAATAAATAAGAAAAATGAAAAAGATTTGATTTTTGAGAAAGATTTTGAAAAAGATAAGATTTTTAAATTGAAAATTTGATTTGACTCATAAAAACAACTAGATTTTAAAAAGTTTTGAAAAAGTCAACTCAAATTTTCGAAATTTATGAGTGAAAAAGGGAAAGATATTTTTTTTTTATTTTTGAATTTTTAATGATGAGAGAGAAAAACATGAAAAAGACTCAATGCATGAAAATTTTGGATCAAAACAATGAATGCATGCAAGAATGCTATGAATGTCAAGATGAACACCAAGAACACTTTGAATGTCAAGATGAACATCAAGAACTTATTTTTGAAAAATTTTTAATGCAAAAAAAACATACAAGACACCAAACTTAAAAATTTTTTATGTATAGACACTATGAATGCAAGAATGCATATGAAAAATAAGAAAAGACACAAAACATGAAAACATCAAGATCAAACAAGAAGACTTACCAAGAACAACTTGAAGATCATGAAGAACACTATGAATGCATGAATTTTTCGAAAAATGCAAGATGAATATGCAATTGACACCAAACTTTCAACTTGACTCAAGACTCAAACAAGAAACATGAAATATTTTTTATTTTTATGATTTTTTTATTTTTTTGGATTTTTGTATATTTTTTTCGAAAAAACATATAGGAAAAAGAAAATAAGGATTTCAAAATTTTTTAATATGAATTCCAGGAATCTTGTATTCTTAGTCTAAAGCTCCAATCCGAGGGTTAGGCATGGCTTAATAGCCAGCCAAACTTTAGTATGTAACTCAGACATGCCACGGCTGACATTCCAATTAACTTGCCTCTATGCTGATGGTTGGAAGCCCCTATCCAAAAGAATTAGACATGGCTTTACAGCCAGCCAGACTTCAACATGCTTCATGAAACTCTAGAATTCATTCTTAAAAATTCTGAAGAAAAATATATTTTTGAAAAGATTTATTTATTTATTTATTTTTTCGAAAACAGATGAGAAATTTTTGAAAGGTTTTTGAAAAATTTTTGAAAATAAAACAAAAAGAAAATTACCTAATCTGAGCAACAAGATAAACCGTCAGTTGTTCAAACTCGAACAATCCCCAGCAACGGCGCCAAAAACTTGGTGCACGAAATTGTGATCCCCGGCAACGGCGCCAAAAACTTGGTGCACGAAATTGTGATCTCAGGCAACGACGCTAAAAACTCTGTACGCACGTCTTAATAAATCGTTTCTCATTCACAACTTCGATACAACTAACCAGCAAGTGCACTGGGTCGTCCAAGTAATAAACCTTACGTGAGTAAGGGTCGATCCCACGGAGATTGTTGGTATGAAGCAAGCTATGGTCACCTTGTAAATCTCAGTCAGGCGGATATAAAATAGTTATGGAGTTTTCGAAAATACTAATAAATAAACAGAAAATAAAGATAGAAATACTTATGTATATCATTGGTGAGAATTTCAGATAAGTGTATGGAGATGCGTTCGTCCCTCTGAACCTCTGCTTTCCTGCTGTCTTCATCCAATCAGTCCTACTCCTTTCCATGGCTGGCTTTATGTAAGGACATCACCATTGTCAATGGCTACTTTTAATCCTCTCTAGAAAATGGTCCGATGCGCTGTCACTGCATGGCTAATCGTCTGGAGGCATCACCGTGGTCAATGGCTGCATCCTATCCTCTTGTGAAAATGGTCCAAATGCTCTGTCACAGCACGGCTAATCATCTGAGGTTCTCGATCATACTGGAATAGGATTCACCCTCCTTTTGCGTCTGTCACTACGCCCAGCACTCGCGAGTTTGAAGTTCGTCACAGTCATTCAATCCCAGAATCCTACTCGGAATACCACAGACAAGGTTTAGACTTTCCGGATTCTCATGAATGCCGCCATCAATCTAGCTTACACCACGAAGATTCTGATTAAGAGATCCAAGAGATAATCATTCAATCGAAGGTAGAACGGAAGTGGTTGTCAGGCACGCGTTCATAGGGAATGATGATGATTGTCACCTTCATCACATTCATGTTGAAGTGCGAATGAATATCTTAGAAGCGGAATAAGTTGAATTGAATAGAAAAACAGTAGTACTTTGCATTAGTCTTTGAGGAACAGCAGAGCTCCACACCTTAATCTATGGAGTGCAGAAACTCTACCGTATGAAAATACATAAGTGATAATGGTCCAGGCATGGCCGAATGGCCAGCCCCCATGAAAGTCTAAGATAGCATAAAACTGATCAAAGATGTCTAATACAATAGTAAAAAGTCCTATTTATACTAAACTAGTTACTATAGTTTACAGAAGTAAGTAATTGATGCATAAATCCACTTCCGGGGCCCACTTGGTGTGTGCTTGGGCTGAGCTTGAATATTACACGTGTAGAGGCCAATCTTGGAGTTGAACGCCAGTTTGTAATGTATTTCTGGCGTTCAACTCTGGCTTGTGACGTGTTTCTGGCGTTTAACTCCAGACAGCAGCGTAGAACTGGCGTTCAATGCCCTTTTACGTTATCTAAACTCGGCCAAAGTATGAACTATTATATATTTCTGGAAAGCCCTGGAGGTCTACTTTCCAACGCAATTGGAAGCGCGCCATTTTGAGTTCTGTAGCTCCAGAAAATCCACTTTGAGTGCAGGGAGTTCAGAATCCAACAGCATCAGCAATCCTTCTTCAACCTCTGAATCTGATTTTTGCTCAAGTCCCTCAATTTCAGCCAGAAAACACCTGAAATCATAGAAAAACACACAAACTCATAGTAAAGTCCAGAAATGTGAATTTAACATAAAAACTAATGAAAATATCCCTAAAAGTAACTAGATTCTACTAAAAACATACTAAAAACAATGCCAAAAAGCGTATAAGTTATCCGCTCATCATTGGGCGCAGTGACACTGTGTAAAAGGATAAGGGTCCTATTCCGACGCTAGTGAGAATCGAGAGATGATTAGCCGTGCGGTATCTGTACCTGGTATTTTTCATCCGAGACGAGAAATCTGACAGTTGATTAGCCGTGCAGAGATCGTACCTGGTATTTTTCATCCGAGAGGATCATACAACTTGCCATGAAAGGGAGCACGCATGATTGGAAGAAGACAATAGGAAAGCAGAGGTTCAGAAGCAACAAAGCATCTCCAAACGCTTATCTGAAATTTCCACCAATGAATTACATAAGTATCTTTATTTTATTTTATGTTTTATTTATCTTTTAATTATCAAAATCTCATAACCATTTGAATCCGCCTAAATGAGATTTACAAGATGACGATAGCTTGCTTCAAGCCGACAATCTCCGTGGGATCGACCCTTACTCACGTAAGGTATTACTTGGACGACATAGTGCACTTGCTGGTTAGTTGTGCGGAGTTGTGAAAAGTGTGAATCACAATTTTGTGCACCAATGTACCTGTCAGTGAGGTCTGCTAGGACGTGGGTCTGGAGGAGGCTGCGGGTGAGGAGAGGGATCCTATGACTGAGGTGGTAGTTGCGGAGGTAGTGAATGATGAGGGACAACATAACTGTCTGAGTAAGGCACTGGTGCATATGGATGGGGCTGATCCTGAGGCTGAGTAGGGGGACGACACGGAGGTGGCGGCATTGGCTGTGATGCCGTCATCAAAAGGCCATAGTCAACTGATGGTGGGGTAGCATACTGGGCACCGTGTCAGAGGTGTGTGCCGTATGAGGTGCTAGACCCTGGTGAAGTGTATAAAACCCAATCTATGGTAGACATAGAGTAGACGAATGCTGTGAACATGCCCAATGCTCTGTTCCCTGCTCGTGCGAAATTGGTCGGCAAGTCGCTGCATCGTGTGATGATCGATAGCCCAAATCTGGAATGCTTCCTCGACCATTGATGCCTCGTGATGACTGATGGATTCTCCGAGGTCATGCCCTCCAGGAAGGGCAGTATCCCAAGCGTCCCAACCTGCCTGTGAATGTGAACTCGATGGTGAAGGTGGTGGTGGTGGTAGAGGTGGAGGAGGGGGTAGTGGAGGCAGTGAGTCATCCTGGTCACCTGAAAAATCACTGTGCTCCTCCTGTCGGTGATACTCAGCCTCTTTCTCGGACTCCACATCCAAGCACTCACTGCGAGGCCTGACCCTGTCCTTTCGTGGTCATCGATGCTCTCTGACATCTCTATCTCTCTTGGTAGGCCTCCAGGTGTCTGCCTGAACCTCCCTGGCATGCCGACGATGGTCAGACACATCTCAGGGAAGGTGCAGGACGTCTCTCAGCTAGCTGGCAATAGGTTGAACGTCACCGGGTAAGTGGAACAGCCTGGGGTCAACAAGCACATGCTGCCCTGATAGGCGTCTAACGCGGTAAGCTTACTGGTACTAATTCCAGTACTCCTAACTAGGTCGATAGTCTGTAAATGGCTAAATGGAGATTCGATGTCCCTCCTCAAACCAAGCCCTCCAACCATCGTACCACTTCTGGGGCTTGGTAGGCCACCATACGTCCTCACCCCAACTTGTGGTGGTCAAGAACCTATCGATGTTGACTGGGGCCACTAGCACCAGCTGCTGCCACCAAATTGGCGCTTCACCCGGTCAACATGGTGAAACTTAACGATGTTGAAACAGACGAGGAGAACAATAGACATCTATTTCTCCCACTTTTCCTCATCCTTCAGCCATAGCGGGCAGAGGTCCTGTAGTGTAAGGTCGTCGTACGGAATCCACAGGAACTACGACAAATGTTGTAAAATAATCATCAGTAATACGTACTAAAACATCATAAGTAATTCATGCTAGTATAACTGAATAAAAGAATCTCGCTTGCCTCATCTCATTATAACTTATCCAAGCCCCGACATCATCGGAGGACTCTCTGCTCGTGCTAGTCCCTACTCTGCTGTGCCATACTTATCAACCTGTAGATATTTGCAAGAATAATAATGATTCAATTTATCGAACATCATATTGAATTACATAAACGAGAAGAAGAAAACCATAAGTAATGGTTATCTAGCAGCCATAGGGTACATATAAACCCGTCACTTAGGTAGACACCACTGAAGAAATTTCTGGTATATCTAAGAGACTAGCAGCGTAGTGCATCCTGCGATATTTGTGGTGCCTCAATGTGATACACTGCATAGGGAATGGTATGTCTATGCAAGCACCGCTGAAGGCTAAGACAGAGCACGACACCTCTGAAAGTCCTCAAGCAGTGGCAGCCACCGGAGATGTACTTGGTTTTTTGACTTGTCAGTGATCAGGTAACCTCCAATCATCAGAAGTATGTAGCATCTCGTGTACTGTCGGAGGGTGTTTGGATCATGGGTATCGAGCATCTGCCGGAGTCACTCCTGAAGCCATGTCAACTTGAGGGAGAAAGACCCCTTCATCCGCGCACCCTGCTGCTGAACTACAGGAAGCTTGGCACCAAGTAGCCACTCCACCAACTCCCAGGCCTCGGTCCCATATCATGTGTGAAAATCCCAAAAAACACCTACCCACTGGCTCTCCATGCGTGCATAACCCAAGGTGGTACGCAACGTCCTGCAAGTCATGGTGACTCACTCCATGACAGGTGAACAGTGTGGGTCTTAGGACATCATCCTTCACAAATGCTATGATCAGGAAGTTGTCAAATACAAAATGTCTGAGTGGCACCGTATCGCCAAAACCAGCTTCCCTCAAGTAGGGGACAATAGCGTCCGATTGTGCAAGTATTTGACTCACTCGTCTCGGAAGGAGTAGGCGAGGCCTATCATAAAAATAAATTTTGATAAGAAATATATAAAGCTCTAGCTCTATCAAAATTAACAAAATTAATAAACATATAAAGGTTAACATAATAATTTAACTAATAAATAAATTAATTTAACAAATAACTAGAAATATTTATTTAATAAATTAATTTAAATAAAAATATTTACTTAAATAATTAATAACTAAATTAGTAAACATCTACTTAATTAATTAACTTAAATAATATTTAAATAATTATTAACTAAATTAATAAATATCAAATAAATATATTAATTTAAATAAAGACATTTACTTAAGTAATTAATAATTAAATTAATAAATATCTACTTAATAAATTAATTTAAATAAAATCATTTACTTAAATAGTTAGTCACTAAATTAATAAACATTGAATTAATATGTTAACTTAAATAACAATATTTACTTAAATAATTAATAACTAAATTAATAAAAATTTATTTAATAAATTAACTTAAATAAAAATATTTATTTAAATAAATAATCACTAAATTAATAAACATCGTGTTAATATATTAATTTAAATAAAGATACTTACTTAAATAATTAATAACTAAATTCATAAACATATACTTAATAACTTAATTTAAATAAAAACAAAATTAAATTAAAATTTACCTAAAAATTAATTTTACTAAAACCTAAAATCATATCCTATCAGTTAACTCTTATTAACAATGCATTCGCCCACCTAACATATATTGTGTATTAGTTTTTATAAAAGTATCCTAAACATAGCTACACATACATGCTCTAACATAAACATAAAAAAAAAAAAGACTAACCTTGAAGTCAACTGCCTTAGTGATGTGCCATGTTGCGTTCAGTTGGTTAATGTTCGGATAACGTGCATCTGTGCGCATCATAATAGTCGAGTAATTCGATAATATGATTAGAAAATGGTAGAAGTTGGAGAAAAGTTGAAGAAATAGGACAAATGTCTATCTAAAGGGCGCTATAAACAAATTATATATATAGGCCGCATCCTCTCTTATCTCGTTTACAGTATAAATGAAATAAGATTACATGTATCTTGTTTACACTGTCAACGAGATAAGGTTGTTACACATCATATGTACAAATGTGATTATATGTCGTTTTCACTCTTATCTCGTTTACAGTGTAAATGAGATACATCTAATCTTATTTTGTTATTGTAAACAAGATAAGACATATGATGGATTTTCATAAAAATGCTAGAAATTGTATATTTTGGTAAATAAAATATTTATTTTATTTATTTAAAAAAAATTTCCACAAATTAGAGGGTTCGAGTACAAAAATTAGAGGGTCTGATTTTTGGATATCTTTCGAAAATCGAAAGATTCAATTTCTACTCTCTAAATTAAATCGTTCCATATTTTAGAAAGATACAACAACAATTCACAAATTAAAAAAATTTCATGGTTAGTACCTATTGAACCGCTAGTATATATAATATATAATTATAGTAATTTATTGGTCTTAGTTGATTCAAATTTTTCAGTTGGTCTCCTTTTCATATATATATATATATGAGCTTTATTTAAGGGGTCTATTGCTAGTCATTGGGTTGTGATTATATATTTATATATACTCTTTGTCTCAAGTCTTAACCAGATTTTCAAATTTTTGGTCTCAAGGTTATACTTGGAACATTGGGCCTTTTCCCAAGCTTGGTAGTGGGCCATATTTGGGTGTATGAATTGTCTTTTTCAACTTCTAAACCCACCATTTTTATAAAAAAAAAAAGTCACCATTAATGCAGCTTGATATCACTTAAACAAAGTATCAATTTTCAGACCCAAAAACTATCAATTATTTATCAAGAAAAAAAGTTATCACTTACAAAGTCTTGTACTCAAAAATGGCCCTCTAATTATAAGACATTCCAACCCACGTATATTTTTCTTAAGAGGATTATTGAAAGGAGAGAAAAAGTAGTGCTAGGATATAGTAATGTCATATAGTAATTAATCGAATAAGGTACTTGATCAGTTGATTAATTCACTCTAATTTACAATTCAAAGTTTTCGTTACTGTGAGCAATGCTCGATATGTCACTTGCAAAAGTAATACTGTAATACGATACCGGTCACCAAATTATTAAAGGTCATATCGTACTTATGCTTCCCATCATTGGGATGAAAAGATAGCAGCGGGCTCTAAAAAAACTGGATAAGATATGGAAGCTTTGATGAAGGAATAACAAAATGATTATTTGTTTTTCAAACAAATATTATCATTGGTCTCATATTTGGTAACATCATCTTTGCTTTTAAATGCTTACTAGTTAGTCACACGTTAAAATTTTCGATTGCTACTTGCATAAAAATATTTTTATATAAAAATAATAGTTAAGATATTCATGTATATTATATTAAAAATATTATATGTATACACACTATATATATATATATATATATATGGAGAGTTCTCTGGTGACCAAAGAAGTAGTGGTCAAAGGTGACAAAAAATTAACCCACAAATAAGAGGTTGACATGTAGAATGGTTGATTATAATAAGAATCATTTTAAAAATATGTTTTTGTGAGTTACATTAAAACAAGAGCCATAGTTTTCACAAATTTTCAAAAAAAAATTTGTAGGCCTTCGACAATGTAGACAAAAAATGAGAAAAGCTAAATTATAAGAAAAAATAAAAAAAATATAAATACACCGAAAAAAAGATATAAACAAAAAACTGTGCAATTAATAAAAATGAGAAACCAAGTAAAAAAATAAAAAATAAGAAACTACGACATTAATTTAAAGTTTATAAAAAAATCTTATTATTTTTTGTTATTTTTAAATTTACTTAATTGAATTCCAAACCAACAAATTGAGTAAATTTTTTGTCGGTTTATTTATATTTTTCTTGTTTTTTTCTTATAATTTAGTTTTTCCCATTTTTTTGTCTAGATTGTCGAAGGCCCACAAAATTTTTTTTGAAAATTTGTGAAAATTATAACTCCTTGTTTTAATGTAATTCACAAAAACATACTTTTAAAATGATTCTTATTATAATCAACCATTCCACATGTTAACCTTTTATTTGTGGGTCAATCTTTGGCCACCCTTGACCACTACTGCCTTAGTCACCAGAGAACTATATATATATATATATATATATATATATATAGAATAAAATCACAAAATAAAAAAGATAGTAATAAAAAAATGAATTTGAATATTCAATAGGAGTAATATATTTAAATTTATAAATTTTATTAATCTATTAAATTTCGAATATATATATATATATATATATATAAATATATTATTAATATATTTTCAATAAATATATGTACTATTTTAACTTATTTAATAGTTAATTTTTTGTTTATACCTAATATAATTAATACTATATTAAATAATTTAATTAAATATATTAAATCATCTATAATTTTCAATTATCATTTACATGTAAAGATATTTTTTATATGAATAATCACTTAAATTATGATTATTATGCTTTTCATCATGGCTAACTCCTCTCTCGCCGAAGTTAGATTTTTTAAATAAAGAAACTAAATAATAATTAGATACTCAATGCTATCTAATGATTCTATTCTATGTTATTTTCCCTACGCTATCTAATCTAATGCTTTTGATACAACAGGTTGAAAAAGGCAAAAGAAATAAACATGCAACAAGTATACATGATGTATTCCTAATCCAACGTCTCCTAATACATTTATACATGCAAGTATCGTGGGGTCCAATTTGACCATTTTGGACGCCTGTTGGAAAATGGATGCACTGCATCAAACTTGCACGCTTCGAGGCGTAAGTTAATCCTACAAATTTCATACTATCTTTCAAGCTACGCATCCCCCATTTTTGTCGCCTATGTAGTTTCTCCCCCGTGAGTTACAGCCCAATTAGTAGTAGAAGCTTAAAATGAACAATAATAGTGCGATTATATTGTTCAAAAATCAATTTCATCACTAATGAGAAAGTGTATCTTTAACACTTATTATTATTATTGAACCCTTTGGAACCTAGTTATATCTATATATTAGTTGACAGTTCACCACGATTTGATGCACCACATGAGAAAAAGGATTAGGAAGGAACACCTATCTCTGTCGTCCTTTCCGGTTTTTTAGTATATTTAATTCAATCATATTACGTATACATTAAAATCAGTCACTAATATAATATATATGTTAAAATATAAAATATATATTAAAAATAAATTAAACAATACATATATTTATATACAAATATATAGTGATTAATTTTAGTAACTATTTTAGTATACAAATAATATTTTTTTTTTATTTAATTTGTCTCCGTTTGACATGCAAATCGCGATATTTCACGTAAAGCAATCGCAAGTATACACTACGCTTGCTCCTATTATTAATAATTGAAGTGATTAACTACTCTATGTGACCCTACTCACAATCACAAATATACACGCACAAATGTGATATATAAAGAGCTGGTGGCTTTCCCAGTAAGACAGACAGATAGGAAGCTTTGTTAAATCAAAGGAATTGAAGCTGAGAGATCAATAAAGAAAGGGCTCTACTATAGTGTTAGTGCGTGGGAGAGAAAAATAATATAATTATGGATAAATTGTATTTGTATGGGTTGAGCCACCTCTTTATGACGGTTTTTCTTCATAACTTCTCCACTCATATGGTAATACCAGCCATCACGGATGTAACCATGGCGGCACTCTGTCCCGGAGAGGATGAATGCTCCCTTGCCATCTACCTCACTGGTTTTCAACAAGCGGTTAGTTACCAACCATCATAATTCCCTCTCTTCCTTTCTTCACCCTCATCACCAGTATTCATCAATAATGCATATGCACTTGGTAGTTATTATCTCTGCTGTAGGCGTATACATATTCAGAACGAGAAATGTCAAGTGACTAACATTTTTTCTTTGTTTTTGTCTTACATTTAAATAAACATTAGCCAATTTTCTTCTTCTTAACTATGCCACTGGCAAATATTATTGTCGTAAGCAAAGCTGCTAATTCAGATATTTAAAGCCTTCAATTCAATCTTAAATCTCTTCCCTTTTTGGGAGGAGAATTGAATCTGATTACTTATCTAATAACAGTTTTTAATTAAAACTGGCAATGCAAAACGTTAACGTCAAAAGCGAGGAAACCAATAGGAACTGCTAAGCAACAAATAAACCCCATTTATCATCACATTTCACAACAAATTAGGAAAGTGTTGTATATAGAAATTCAAAATTACTTAGTTTTCTTTAATTTCTTTTCGAGAAAAGCTGAAAGACTAGCAGTCTAATAGAATTGTTTTTGTCCTCTATCAATCCAATTCTTTTAGTCTAATAATTTAATAATATATTTTTATCCCACACTTTAAATATTGTTAACTAAGGATTAACCAAAATGATAAATTCTATTAGTTCTTTAGTATTTTTTCTTTTTTTCCTTTTTTTTTTATATTACTTGAGTGAATACTTGTCATACCGGTCTTAATTATTTTCAAATGCTACAAGAGCATCATCTTTCTGCGTGGAGGTTTTGTTATGTAGAAAAATTTATAGGTGTAATGATAGACTGGTAGGTGAAATTTAATTTGCATGCAGTACACAACACTTGCAGAACCCTTTACGTATGTAATATTTACTATGAATGTAGCTTAAATTAAAAATAAAATCAGATTTTTGTGTTGTTCTTGTTTCAATTTTGAGAAACTCTGTATAACAATGTTAAGAAAAAAAAAAAAGAACAGAGTCAATAAATCAATATAGTTCAGTTGAACGTTATATTAATAATAAAAGATACTATGTAAATTTGTTAATCGACAAACAAAAATGTTTGATAATTAAAAAAGATTAGTAAAAAAAGTTAAAATTTATTTTATTTAGTATTTATTAACTTTAACAATAATTAATAATACTAAATAAAATAAATTCGAACATTTTTTAATTTCTAAAGGATACATTTATTTTATGCAGGATGAACTAAACATGTAAAGTATTATTTATTAAAAGATTATAATTTGCTAGTGAAAATTACATAAGCACTTGATAACAAATAGTTCAACAAATATTATTGTTTAATAACATTCATTATAGAGAATATGTCAGATTGTTTGTACAACTTTTTAAATTAAATGTGAACTGAGTCGATGAATTGATGGGTAGCCTACTTCAAATGTATTGGGCAGTGGGCAGCAATAATTGTTCTAATAGACTTTTGCACCTCAATAAGACGATCACATTTGTTTAGAAAGAGTTAACGTGATAGTGTGCCTTCATCTGTTTGTCCTTACTCAACTAAAGAAACTTCCTTCTCGTCATCGCGTGTCTTGGAGTGTTCATTAGGAGCTCAATCTTAAACTAACATGTCCTAGTTACCCCGCCAAAGAAACTTCCTTCCCATCCATGTTTAGGAGTATTCATTTGCCCCCCGTTCTTTTCTCAGTTTAATTTTTTTTATTAAGTAATTTTTTTCAATCAATATTAATTAATTTTTTAAACTTTTTTATTTATTTTAAATTTAGACTATAAATCATAAATTTTTAATTTTAAAAGTAATTAATATTAACTAACTGAAAATTAATTTTCTATACTTTCTCTTATTTATTTGGTCAATAGCTCTTTCTTTTTTCTTTTGTTTTTGTTGGCCTATTTTTCAGTGAGATGCGCTGTGACTTATATTCCTAATGCCTCCAGTTTCTTTGGCCTTTTCAATTATTCGATTTTCTTGTCTTACACGTTATACGTGAATTGTGAGCCTTGTTTTTTTCAAGGGGAAGCTTCTCTATTTTTGGTACATTTATAATATTACAATATAAGAAATTGTTTTTAGAATACTGGTATTTCATTAGTTATAGTCATTGATCTCGATGATAAAAAATATATATGATATGAAATAATTGAAATCAACGATTAAAATGACAAAAATACTGATATTTTAAAAATATTTAATTTTTTTATAATATATGATAAAAAATTTTATGTAGTCTTTATATAAAGTTATTAGTTAATAATTATTAAATAATTTAATATATTTAATTAAATTATTATCTAACATCTCTCGATTATTAAATTCATATAAAAAATTAAAAATAACTGTACATATATATATATATATATATCATCCACTGTAAACACCGTACCACACAGGCTTTGTGATTTTTGTCACTTTCTGTGGCCTGTATGAATTGGGCAAATTATTGGATCAATCAATAGCAGGAAGTTGCCAATAATTCTCATTGGGCCCAATGAAACTTTAACTTAAACACATAATGGATCCAACGAAAAAGATGACAACAAAAATATAACTGAAAAATTAAGTGAATTGTGAAATACAGTGTACCCTTTTGTGCCTCAAACAGACATTGTCTGACAGAAAAAAAAAAAAAAAAAAACCCAGCATTGCATTGCTTTTACGAAAGGATAACAATAACAAAAGTTTTTAAATAAATGCAAAGTTACCACTAAATGGTTTTAGAAAACTATCTTTTGTTGAAGAATATAGTATTAAAATATACTCTCTTCGATGGTTTGAAATAAAGTATGGTAGTTTACATTTACATGAATGTGCAGTACTTTATATCCTTCTGTGGGGAAACAAAAATATGTGATGTGTGCAGATGGTAGGACTTGGAACGCTTGTGATGATGCCACTCCTGGGTAATCTCTCAGATAAATATGGGAGGAAGACCATTATCACACTGCCCATGATCCTCACAATTATTCCAATAGGTACCTTTCTCACAAATTCATTCCGTTTGCATTTGATTAAATTAGTCAACATTTTTTTTTTAAAAAGTAAGCTCCAATATTTTAAAATTATAGAAGCATTTATAACTTTTAAACGACATGTATTATCTTTTTTTGATAAATGAACTTTTTTAATTTTTTTTCTCTAGTGTAATCTTTTATTATACATCTTTTGCCACATATTTTTTATTATATTTAAAAGAATATATATTAAAAATTACATTTTATCAATACTATTTGCTACAAAAAATTGAGAGAATCTATTCTAATTTTTTTGCCATATGAGAATTGCTTGGTAAATAAAGACAAAATAAAAAGCATAAACATGTGGCCTTAATGATTTCATTTATAATAATTTGGTGTTGACAATTTTACAGGTATATTATCTTATAGCAGGACGAAAGAATTTTTCTACGTATACTATGTCTTTAAGATTCTCATTTCCATGGTTTGCGACGGAAGCGTTCCTTGCCTCGCCCTGGCTTATGTGGTACTTTTCTTGCTATTTTCCGTGCACATGCTTAGATTCATTTAGAGGAATGGTAGAATTAGCCATAATGTTTAAAAAAATAGGTTAAAGTATTTTGTTAGATTATTAAACTAGAAGAATTAAATTAATAGTTAAAAGTGATAGACAAAAAATAATAAATTTTGATTGTATTCTAATATTTTTTTTAAGATCACAAATTCACATGTAAATATCTCTCTTTAAAAAATAAAAACTACTAAAATAATTTTAATTTTAAAATTATATATCAATTTTGCTGTTTATTACTTTCCCGCCATTTTGATTTTCAGGCAGATAACGTAACAGAAGGTCGACGCGCCACCGCGTTTGGGATTCTTTCGGGAATAGGCTCCGCCGCCTTCGTCTGCGGCACTCTTTCAACTCGCTTCCTCTCTGCTGCCCAAACTTTCCAGGTTCTTCATCTTGCTTCAGAATTTTTTTTATCTCTCTCTCTGTTTTCAATTGCGTCAAATTCTGAATTATTTATTTTAATTTGGTTCGATTAGGTTTCCACTCTTGTGGCGGTGATTGCAGCAGTGTACATGTTAGTTTTCCTTCGGGATTCGATTATCGATGAGAATAATCTTTCTACCCCAATCCTTACGGCAGAAAAGCCCGCCGCCACTAAAATTGAAGCAAAACCGAAAAGCAATGTGCAACTGTTTCAAGCTTTGCGATCTCTGCAAGACCTAGCTTCCTTCCTCACTGGCAGGTTCAATTTGCCGTTTCTCATTCCTCTTCGCACGTGATGTCTTTTTGGAACATCAATTATATTATCTCTGTTTTTTTCATCGTGATTTGCAGCTTGACTATTACTCAAGCAGCAATTGTTGCGTTCTTCAGCAACCTTGCAGATGCTGGTCTTCATGGTTCAATGCTGGTATTTTTCTAATTAATTTTCTTATTATCCTTTTTTTTTCTTGTGGAGTATGCATGTGAACCCCTATAAAATGTAGTATTATTTCATTTCATTAGTAATTTGGCAAGTTTACGATAAAAAAGGAAAAAATTTTAATTAATTAGAACAAGGTACCGAAGTATAGTCTGAGATGATAACATTTTTTTCCCCATTTCCTGTGCAGTATTACTTAAAGGCTCAGTTTCATTTTGACAAGAATCAGTTTGCTGACTTGATGGTCATTTCTGGGGTTACAGGGACTGTGTCACAGGTAATTTTGCATTGCAATATTTCAGTCCTTTATCTATATTGAGTTTTCGTATTCTCTTGATATAAATAGTTCTTGAGTTTCTTGATTAATTGTCCCAGCTTGTTCTTATGCCCATTTTGGCCCCAATTCTGGGAGAGGCAAGACTTCTTTCAATTGGACTGTTTTTCGGCTGTATTCATGTAAGATTCTTTTTTCTTTCCTTTTTTTCCGCTATTGTTTTTGATGAAATTATAAAAAGAAAATTTCACTTGTTTATAATGTTCTGAACTAGCAATGTGGAATGAAATGCAGATGTTCCTTTACAGCATAGCATGGTCCTCGTGGGTATTTATTCCAACTCTATTGCTAATTACAACTTGGTTTCTGTTAAATAAGTTTTTAATTATGTAATTTTTTAGTATAAGTGTAAGTGAAATCAATAACAGTTCTTTGATTAATTTTACATGTATATGTCCCCAGTATCCCTATCTTCCCCACCTTTATGTGGTATTGATATTAATAATGGTAATAGCTTATGTCTAAATGCTGACAGGTTCCTTATGCTTCTGCCATGTTCTCAATAGTATACGTTTTTGCACAGCCCTGTGTAAGTTTCTTTTTTATTTAATCTTTCTTTACTATCCTTTGAACAGATAAATTTTTTCCCTTGACTTCCAATGAAATGTATGATTAAAACATAGTCTTGAGTTATGTTTATTTTGTCTTAATGCAGATACGGAGCATAGTCTCTAAACAAGCTGGTTCTCATGAGCAGGTACTGTTTTTCAGAGTATTTGTTATATTTCCGTAAAGGAGGAGAAAAGAGCTTAGTTTTGCTTGATAAAAATGCTATGTGCTTACTGCTTAGTCTATTTCTTTTGTCCTTCTTTTTTTTTTTTTTTTTATTTAAGTAGATACTAGATATCCTGGAATTATTTCAGTGCATTTCTTCTCACGTGCCTTTTCTTTTCAGGGAAGGGCTCAGGGTTGCATTTCGGGCATATGTTCAGTTGCACATATTGCTTCTCCCTTGGTTTTCTCTCCATTGACGGGTGAGGGGAATGTTATTAATCATTTCCTGTTTTGTTCAATTAACTATTGAGTTTTATTAATAAGCACTTTCTCCTCAATTTTCAGCTCTTTTCCTATCTGAAAAGGCACCTTTTAATTTTCCTGGCTTCAGCATAATGTGCATTGGATTTGCTTCGGTAAGAACTTCAATGGAAATGCTGTACATATATATGTATTATATTTTGAATGCATGTAGATAGTAATTAGTCTTGTCAGATGGTGATATAACTAAACTATGATGATCCAATCACAAAGTATATCAATAGAATGATTCACCTTTCTAATATTAAACAGAGGCCACGATTGGACCCTAGATATCGTTACTAAATTGGGTAAATTGAATTAGTGTTTATGGGCTATGGCTGTACATATAGAATCCTCAGATATAACTCTTCCAAAGGGTTTCTGCCTTGCTTTTCAGGCTAGGCGGCACCTATATTAATTTGTTTTAAGGGTAAAATGCAACACTACAATATTCTTCTGAGGGGAACACACATATAATTTTTGAAGCATATTTTGACCAGTTTGTGTTTTTACTATATTTTCACGTGTTTTGTACATGGTTTCATTTACATTTATTTTTAGTTTTTACTTTGAATCGAATTTTCTCTTGCAGATGATATCTTTTGCTCAAAGTCTGATGGTGAAAGTGGTTCCTACCATTTTGAGTTGAAGGACAAATATTAATTGGGTCCCTAATATTAGTGATCGTAAATATTTACTCAACATGGAACGACTCATTTCCTCCGGCTATGCATTTGACGAGGAAGCAAGATGTTGAAGTCTGTTCCTAGAACTGGAATTATAGCATATTTTATAGGCTTTTCTAGTTTAGCACCATTGTATTGCTTTGGTTCGTCTATATGGCCTTTTTTAGATCAAAAGATACCAAGGTAAATTTTGATTTTTACAGTTATTGACATTTTGATATCTTGTTACACAATTTGGAAATACTAATCAAAATATGTGCAAGTGAAAATGTGAAATATATATGTCTACTGGTGTAAATCTTCCCTCTTGATCTTGATTTATTGGTATGGTTTTTTCCAACGATGACATTCGCTAAGAGGTAGATTCAAAAGGTACCAAATGGAGAC
Organism: Arachis hypogaea; assembly: GCF_003086295.3. NCBI lineage: Eukaryota > Viridiplantae > Streptophyta > Magnoliopsida > Fabales > Fabaceae > Arachis > Arachis hypogaea. The sequence goes on along the minus strand of NC_092052.1, from coordinate 106,144,456 downwards.
GTATGCTCTGGGAAAAAGAGTTTATGAAATCTAGCTATGAAAATGTTTTAATCAGTAACAATGTTATTCGAATCCTGTTTAGATGTTCACATCTCATTTTTACAGATAAAAAGTATAAATTTAAACTGTGTTTTAGGTGCACTTTTATCCATATTTTACATATTTATATCAAAATAAAAGTGTAGAATATATTTTTAATCAATATTGCCTATAGAGTGATAAAAAAAAACTTTAAAGCTTAAATCTATAAAAAAAAATATATATTTTTGTTATATTGAATAATAGAAAATTTAACTTTCTCCTCTTTTAAAGAGTGTAACAAAAATTGTAGAGATTAACTCAACCAAATAATCACAGAGAGTCAGGTTGAACTCATAAAGAAAAAAAAAATGCTGTGTAAACACGAAATTTACTAAGAAATTTTGGAACTAACAAGGGCGTCAAACTGTTGACTGTTTTTCATTTCAAATAACGGCGCGAAAGATCCGCTCTAGGGGAGCTTTACGGGGAGGTTGCCTTAACGCCATTGCCAGCACAGTATTTGACCTTATAAGTTATAAGAGCCGCCTGAGGAAAAAAAAAATATCAAAAGAATATTGGTTAGAAATTTAGAATAATGATCCATAATGTCTTTTATTAAACCTCCAGCTCAACTATATAACTTGATTGACTAACCAAAACGAGTCAAAGAATCTACCAAATAAACAACTAATAATTATTTTTTTTTTTACTTCTTCCTCTGTTAAAAATAAAAAATTTCAACAAATATAAATAAATAATAAAAAATTAATTATTTATATAAAATATATATTAAAATATAAAATTTATATAAAAAATAAAATAATATATATAATAATTAATTTAGTGTTCGATATTTTTTGTTAAGCTTAATATTTAAAAAAATATTTTAATATGTATATTATAGTGCTTATGATAATTATAATGCTTTTAAAAATAATATTAAAATTATAATTTTAATTTTAACAACTTTATAATTATCATAATTACAGTAATATAGGCATAATTATGCTAAAATTCTCCATTTAAAAATCTATGTATGATAGATCCCCTAGCAATCTAGGCCTATCAGAGCAAGCTGGAAGTAGTAACGTGGCTGTAATTTAATTACAGAACAACTAACCCGTATTTCACAATTTCAAATATAGACGCTAAGGGCAAACTAACTCGTGCCGATTCCCTTGTTTTCCCGCTAACTTATTTCTTTCTATATTTATTCTTTTCCCTACCCCGTATATATTCCGTTTCCTCATTTTCTGGTATTCGGTTTCACCGCGGCATAACTGAACTATATATATAAACAAAACGATGCGGTAACGCCGACGGAGCCCCGGTTTGTTGTGTGGTGTGATAGCGGGCGTTTGCGCTTTCAAACGCTCTCTATCACCAAAGTCTCCCCACGTTTTAAAAAATAAATAAATATCTATAATATATATATAATAGTTGAAGGTTTTCGATTTCAAGTTTTCAACCCAATGGTGACGGAGTCGAAATCCGACACCGTGGTGTACCTCCATGGAGACCTCGATCTTCGGATCATTGAGGCTCGTTACCTCCCCAACATGGACATGCTCTCGGAGCGCTTCCGCAGATTCTTCTCTGCTCTAAACACATGCACCGCCTCCATCACCGGCAGGAAGAAGACCGAGAAGAGACACCGCCACGGAAAGATCATCACCAGCGACCCTTACGTCACCGTCTGCATCGCCGGCGCCACCGTGGCTCGAACCCGCGTCATTGCTAACTCTCAGAACCCTACCTGGAACGAGCATTTCAAGATCCCTCTGGCTCACCAGGCCACGGAGCTGGAATTTTACATCAAAGATAACGACATGTTCGGCGCAGACTTGATCGGAGTCGCATTCGTCTCCGCGGATAAGATCTTATCCGGCGAAACCGTCAGCAGCTGGTTCCCGATTATCGGCACCTCCGGTAGGCCTCCGAAACCTAATTGCGCGGTTAAGCTCGAGATGAAATTCACGAAATGCGAGGATTCTCCTCTGTACAGATCCAACATTGCACCAGAACCTAATCGGTTCGCCGTTCCGGATACGTATTTTCCGATTCGGCATGGAGGTTCGGTGACTCTGTACCAGGACGCGCACGTGCCGGATTCGATGCTGCCAGAGATTGGATTGGATGATGGAGTTGAGTTTCAGCAAGGTAAGTGCTGGGAAGATATCTGCCATTCGATCTTGGAGGCCCATCATTTGGTATACATTGTGGGTTGGTCCATTTACGATAAGGTGAAGCTCGTTAGAGAGCCCACTAGGCCTTTACCCAGCGGTGGAGATTTGAGCCTCGGTGAGTTGCTCAAGTACAAGTCTCAAGAAGGCGTTAGGGTCTTAATGTTGGTCTGGGATGACAAGACTTCGCACAATAAATTCTTCATTCACACGGTAACACATTTTCCATAACAAAAATATTATTTCTACACTAAAATTTGTCAATAAAATCAACTATTAATGTATTTGTGTATAAATATATGTGTGGTTTAAATATTTTTAATGTATATTTATATTTTAACATATATTTTATACTGTGACTGACTTTGGTGGCTGCTTTTAGTGTATACTTAGCATAATATTAATAAACTAATGTATTTATTTATGACTTCTGTACCTTTTTGTGGCATTTATTAACACAAGCTAGTTACTAATGATTATTTGGTTTCAGGATGGAGTAATGCAAACTCATGACGAAGAAACTCGAAGGTTCTTCAAGCATTCTTCAGTAACATGTGTGCTGTCACCTCGATATGCCAGCAGTAAGCTTAGCATTTTCAGGCAGCAGGCATGCTTTATGCTATGGTTTTATAGCTTTCACATATTTTGTTATCTTTTAGCTGAAAATTGCTTTCAGCATTGATTGATATATATATATATATGTTACACTTGATCCATTTTGCACTCTTCCATTTACTTGGTCCACATTTTTCACTCTTCCATTCTTATATAAAATATTTCTTTTAATACTCTATGTTTTGCTTTCATGGAGAGAATGACCATCAATAACTTCAATTTTCGTTTTAAATAATGTTTTTATTTGCATCCAATTATTTCTGCTTTAGAAACATCTAAGAATTTCTCCTTCTGAACTTGATTTTTGTGTTTTGGGGGGGGGGGGGGTGGCGGGAACTGATTTATTTATTTATTTCAAGTACTTTAAGAAGTTAGAAAACTTTGTTGACCATGATGCGAACCATATTTCAGGTTGTTGGAACACTCTTCACGCATCATCAAAAATGTGTAATAGTTGATACTCAAGGACAGGGAAACCATAGAAAGATAACCGCATTTATAGGTGGTCTAGATCTTTGTGATGGGCGTTATGATACACCTGAGCACAGGATTGTCCGAGATCTTGACACTGTTTTTCAGAATGATCATCATAATCCTACATTTTCTGTAAGTTTATCATTCTCTACTGGATAGAAAACTTCCATGTGATCCTTCCACCAATCAACATAGTGCTCGTTAGGAATAAACTTTTGTTGTAAGGTCTTTGTTGGTAGGGATATGAAGATCACTAATGAGCTCTTATCAAGTAACTGTTCTTATACTTCCCATTTTTAAAAATAGGCAGGAGTCAAGTGTCCAAGGCAAGCATGGCATGACTTACATTGCAAAATTGAGGGTCCTGCTGTGTATGATATACTCACTAATTTTGAGCAGCGCTGGAGAAAAGCCGCTAGATGGTCTGAGTTGGGTAAAAAAATCAAGAGAGTATCGTATTGGCAAGATGATTCTCTCATCAAGTTGGAACGCATTTCTTGGATTCTCAGTCCTTCTGAGTCAGTTCCAAATGATCATCCTGACTTGTGGATTTCCAAGGAAGATGACCCCCAAAATTGGAACGTTCAGGTTGCTAATTGGTTGCCTCTAAACTATTAGCTTCCATTTTCTTCTCTTTTGTTTCAACTACCAATTTGTTTGCTTATATTTTCATTTGCCATTTTAACAGGTTTTTCGATCTATTGACTCTGGCTCAGTGAAAGGGTTTCCTAAGGATGTACTCGAAGCTGAGAATCAGGTTACTTACTATAAACCTTTGATATACGATTAAGATGAACTTGTCGGTATACATAAATACATAACCGTCAGGTTTTCTTTGTTGTTAACTTTATTTTATTGCCATTTACTGCAGAACCTCGTTTGTGCAAAAAATTTGGTGATTGACAAGAGTATTCAGACAGCATACATACATGCGATAAGATCTGCACAACATTTTATTTATATCGAGAATCAATATTTCATCGGATCATCCTTTGCATGGCCATCCTACAAAGAAGCAGGTATTGTTTACTCGTACAACTTTGATTGCTAAAGTTTCTATATGATTATTTGATTAACAGTACACATGTTATTTATGTTTGATACTTAGCTCTTGTGTTGTGCCTGCAATACCATTCTTATCTCACATTTTTATAATGCTTTCCCTAATTAAATCCTACCTAGTCGGTTTGTTGATGATCTTTTTCATTAGTTATTTTAGTGAAGACATTTTCTAACAATCGAGTATTCTGTTCAATGACCAGGTGCTGATAACCTAATTCCTATGGAGTTAGCACTGAAGATAGTTAGTAAGATTAGATCCAAGGAGAGATTTACAGTTTATATTGTCATCCCAATGTTTCCTGAAGGTGTCCCTTCTTCTGTGGCAATGCAAGAGATTCTGTTTTGGCAGGTAATGTATGTTTGAATACAACACTCAGCTGTCAACAAGCATATACAGATATTTTGTTTAAATAATAATTTGATGATTTCTTATAGATTCATTATAATGGAATTCGTATTTTCAGGGACAAACTATGCAGATGATGTATGACATCATAGCTCGGGAGTTAAAAGCTGCAAACCTTGAAGACAGCCATCCACAAGACTACCTGAACTTTTACTGTCTTGGAAACAGGGAGAATTTAACTGAAGTTCCAAACTCAAATGCTTCTGTGATTTCGAATACTAGCGAAACGGTAATTATTCAAAACCAAATTTGACTGACTTATTGCGCATAATGTAATTAGAACTGCTATTTTATGTTGGGGGCATTACATATAACTCGACTTTCTAACGAATGGTCATCAGGTTGCATCTTCCAAGTACAACCGTTTTATGGTTTATGTACATGCGAAAGGAATGGTTGTGGATGATGAATATGTTATACTCGGATCGGCCAACATTAATCAACGATCAATGGCTGGATCGAGAGATACAGAGATCGCAATGGGTGCATATCAACCCCATCATACATGGGCTAAGAAACAGAGGCATCCACATGGTCATGTATATGGGTACAGAATGTCTTTATGGGCGGAACACATGGGTTACATCGATGAATGCTTCAAGGAGCCTGAAACTTTGGAATGCGTCCAAATTGTGAACAAGATTGCTGAAGAGAACTGGAATAAGTATACAGCTGATTCTTTTGCACCAATGCAAGGGCACCTAATGAAATATCCTGTAAGAGTAGATGCAAATGGCAAGGTCAGCTGCTTACCCGGTTTTGAGACTTTCCCAGATGTTGGTGGCAAAGTACTTGGCTCACGCTCAACCCTTCCCTCTGCTCTAACAACATAGCCATGACCAACCACTATCAATGGAATTTTGTACCATATACCTTGTATAGTCTACGTAAATAGGCTGCGCTTTGTGATTACTAAGCAGTTTTCGCTGCCTCATTGTTTGTACAATCAGCCACTTAATCAAAAATCAAACCACCAGTCCTGTAGGCTATACATACCAATGACGGCGTTCAATATAACTTCACTAGTGCTAATTTTGCATATCCGTTGGAGAAAAAGCGAAACTCCAGTATAATTTTGTAACATTAATATGAAAATTATGTAAATAATCTTTGGCTTAAGTCAGTCTTTTTATTTGGTGACTATCTGTAGACGTAAAGGGTCTTTCAATTTCAAAATGTGGAAATTTGAATAAGTTAAAAGTAGTCCTAAATAAGTAACAGCAATGTTTTAAAGGATTATTACAAATAGATTGCAGTATATTTCTAAAAATGATTAAAATCATGAAAAGATTAATTTGATTTATACGCACACGGTCGATATGAGTTTGTCTACATTCGAGGTGAGTAATCTAATACTAAACCTTTAGAAGAAGATTATTGGTGAGTGAAATGCTGACTTATCTTAAAGGAGGGGGCATGAGAGTTGGATTCTTTAAGGTGTTTTATATGCAGTGTTGGTTCATCTGTATTTTGCCTCTCTCCTATTTAGTCATTCATTTATGTTCGAGTGAATTTTACTCTTTGATTTTAATGACTTCTAACAACTCCTTCCTTCAATTTCTCTTTCAATACCAACTGTTTCTTATTCATTCTCATTTACATTTAGTTTCCACCTTTTCAAACAAGTAAAAAGACATAAAATTTTAAATTTCAGTTTTGAATTGAAGAAAAAAGTATATTTATAACCTCCTGTTTTCATTGTTCAATGCATTCTTCTAGTTGCTTCTCCTCCGTTTTATTTTTTCAATCCATCATTGGGGTCGCGATGGTGGCAGTGAAGGACGTGGTAGCTGTGGCGGTTGCTACAGATGTGGTGGGGATGGGTCACATGGCCTGGAACTGTAACAAAGGAGGAAGTTGTGGCGCTTGCTTGCTACAGCTGTGGTAGGGATGAGCCATATGGCCAGGGGTTGCAACCAAGAAGGAAGCAGATGTGGAAGCATGCACGGCGACGGTGGTAACAGCGGATCTGCTACAACTATAGGGATTCTAGGCATCTTGCAAGGAACTTCCCAACAAGCTCTTTGAAAACAAGGTCTGATCATGTCTGATGTCCAAATTTTAAATTTTGGGATTTTTCGTGTGATGTTTTCTAAGGTTTTTTTAGATCTACTATCTTTTGAATTTTTGTGATTTTTAAATTTGTTTTTTATTTTTTCGTTTTAGATGTGTTTCGATTGAAATGCAAAAAATCAAATATGAGCGTCAGTTACGCATGACTTCTTCATATTCATCGATTGCTCCACTATTCGTCGCAGTTTGAGAGTGTATATCAGCTTTGTTAAGCAAGTTGTTGCTTCTTCTTTTTCTGGTAGCTGACCGTTTAAATTGTTTTGACTTTCTTACTCTTTTTTTTTTTTAATTTGCAAATTTGATCATGTAGCTGATTATTTGTTGGGAGTGCTATGCTTTGACTGATTATGTGTGTGATGAATATAGAGTAATGTATTATAATGTTCATGTTGTGTCACCTTTTATAAAATTTTCATTTTTGTTCAAATTGTATGGCATAAGCTTGAATAAAAAATACACTTTATCTAATGCTTTAGATTTAGATTTTTTGTTTTTAAATAAATTTACACATTATTACCCTATCAAGGGCCTTATTTTGATTATTGGTTTTGAATTCCTTGTTTGATAGTGTTAGTCAAAGAGTAACTTAGTTGAAGAGTTGCTAGTCGAGTTTTCGAGAATGCCGATTCGAAAAGTGGTTGTTGATAGAAGGGGTCTCGATTTGGTGTAACACATTGATGAATGAAACTGACGGTTGACATGTCAAGTTTAATGATGTAATGCACAAGGGTAGTTATTTGACTTTATATTTTGGCGAGAACAATTATTTTTTTTTCAAATTCTTGAAAGATGGCACTTCACAGGACAAGATTGGTTGGATTGATTTATATATTGACAAGGCTCAGAGGAAGCAAGTGGTTAGAATTCGTTTTTAGAAAATACTCTCACACACTCACATCCTATCGATTTTCTGAGTTTGTCACGAGTTTATTTTCGGTAGGATTCCTCCCATATCTTTACATTTCTTTCAAGTTCTTATAATTTACTTTCATGTAATTTATTTTCCTTTCGCAAAAGTCATTTTCTTTTTTCTTTAAGTCTTGCATTGTGATTTTTAATTTCAAAGTCCTTCGAATTTCTTGAAGGCAATTGTATACTTTTTTTAATTCGAAGCATTTACTTTGCTTCAATTTCTTTCTTTTTGAATTTAAAGATCTTTATTTTAGTTTGCATTTTGTTCCTTCTTTCCTTTCATTCTTTTAGAGTAAAGTTTTGGTGCATAAAAAAGAAAACTAGTACTCACAAAAGAGGAGTAGGTTTCACTCCCAGATCATAGATATCGAACCAACTAAAATTTACTAAAATCTGCATAACAAATTGGTACGCCAAATGGAACAGTTTTTGTGAAATTGTATCAAATATTTTTTCTTTTTTGATAGGTATTGAGTTAGTGCATGCAACTATGGAGTGGGAGGATTATCAATATGACTGAAGAAACTTCAAATAGTAACATAGAGTCTTCATCAAACAATAATGTCCCTGTGGTTGTAGCACAAACTGCTGCAAGTTTAACATCTCAGGTAGAGGAAAACAATCAAAATTCTTGGAGTGGCCCTGGGGAGAATGCTGCAATTAATAATGCAACCGCTGTGAACAGTGGATGTAACCCACGTTCTCAAATTTCTCAAGCACAAATTCAACCATCGGTAACTACAAGTTGGCTTCCTTTTGGTCTTCTTTCAAGTTATTGATAAACCACTATTTTATAGTTTATCTTGTGCTCAATTGAGTGGATTTTATCAAGTTCTTACCCACTTATTCATACTATTTGCATGGTTTTACTTTTTCCTTCCTGATTTTGTGCTATGATTGAAAACATGCTTCTTTGATCTTATATTTGCTAATTATTAATCCTCTCTTATTACCATTCGATGCCTTGATATGTGTGTTAAGTGTTTTCATAGATTACAGGACAGGAATGGCTCAGAGGATGAAAAGGAAGCATGCAAAAGTGGAAGGAATACAAGAAGTTGAAGAAGTTGCTAAGCTGTCCAGCCTGACCTCTTTGCACTCAAACGGTCATAACTTTTGCTACAGAGGTCCAAATAATGCGGTTCCAGTTGTGTTGGAAAGCTAACATCCGGGGCTTCGCAACAATATATAATTTGCTATAGCTACCCCGAAGCCAAGCGACAAAAACGCGTGGATTACGCAGACGCGTGACCTGGCAGAAACGCAATCCACGCAAACGCGTGGACGACGCTTCCGCGTCACTTTCCCGCGACCTGTACGTACCAAAATATGCTAAGGGCAATTTCTGAGCTGTTTCTGACCCAGTTTTTGGCCCAGAAAGCACAGATTAAAGGCTATAAAGTGGGGGAAACTATTCTTTCATCAACATGCATTGAATTATTCACTTTTCATAGTTTAGATGTAGTTTTTAGAGAGAGAGGTTCTCTCCTCTCTCTTAGGATTTAGGATTAGGATTCCTCTTAAAGAAATTAGAATTTCTTATTATTTCAACTTTATTATTTCAACTTCTTCTCAGGTTCAATACTCCTTTTATATTTCTATTTACTCTAATACTTTTATTCGTATCTGATTTATGTTGCCAAATTGGCTTATGAACTATTCATGTTAGAATTTTCTTTATTTAATATAAATCAAGGTATTTCAGATTATTGATTCTTATTTAGCCTTTTTATATTCTTGGCTTTAATTGATTAACTGGAGGCTCTTGAGTTATTAAACTTATCGTGATTGTTAATTAATTCCTCTAATTGACTGGAATTCCACTAACTCTAGTCTTTCCTTAGGAGTTGGCTAGGACTTGGAAAATCTAACTAATTAGTCCACTTGACTTTCCCTTGCTTTTGTAAAGGTTAACTAAGTGGGGTTAAACTCAATGCTCATAAGAATAACAAGGATAGGACTTCCGAATTTTCATACCTTGCCAAGAGTTTATTTTATAAGTTATTTATTTATTTTACTTGTCATTTAAATTACTTGTTCCTTACTTTCAAAACCCCCGATTTACAAAACTCATAACCAATAATAAGAACATACCTCCTTGCAATTCCTTGAGAAGACGACCCGAGGTTTGAATACTTCGGTTATCAATTTTTAAGGGGTTTGTTACTTGTGACAACCAAAACGTTTGTAAGAAAGGATGATTGTTTGGTTTAGAAACTATACTTGCAACGGGAATTTATTCTGAATTCTAAACCGTCAAGCTTCCGTTCTTCAAATTGGCGCCGTTGCCGGCGAATTGCAAACGTGTGTCTTATTATTGGTTATTGTAAATATTTGCTTTTTGCTTGTTATTTGTTTTTATTTTTGCTTTTTCATAAATTAAGAGGTTATTAGTTTTTATTTAGTTATTAAAAAAATTTTTTTTTTGAAAAATTTGTTCTTCGTGTTCATCTTGATCTTCAAGTTGTTCTTAGTTGTTTTCTTCGTTTTGATCTAAAAATTTTAAGTTTGGTGTCATTTTATTGTTTTTCTCTTTCCTCATTAAATTCAAAAATATCTTTTCTCTTTATTTTAATTGGATTTTCAAATTTTCCTTTAAAAAAAATTTTCAGATTTCTATTTTAAAATTTTTATCTTATCTTATCTTAGTTTTAAATTTCAAAATTCAAATCTTTTTCAAAAAATCATATCTTTTTCAAAATCTTATCTTATCTTATTTCAAAATCAAATTTCAAATTTCAATATTTAAATTCCAAAAATTCAAATTTCAAAATTTAAATTTAAAATTTTAAAAATTTTTTCAAAATTCAAATCTTTTTTCAAAACTTTATCTTATATTTCAAAATTTAAAAATTCAAAATTCAAATTTCAAATTTCAACTTCAAAATCCAAATTTCAAAATTTAAATTTCAAAATTCAAAATTTAATTTTCAAATTCAAAATTTAAATTTCAATAACCTTTTAATTTAAATTTGTTTTTATTTTCGTTTTTAATTTTTATTTGCTACTATGAACTCTCACCCCTTTGGCTATGAGTCTGACTACAATTATGTTGCAGGAAGAGGAAATTACAATGAGAACAAGCATCAAGGTTGGAACAATCAAAGATGGGAGGAGCCACAAGGATTTGATCAACCCTCATGGCAACAACCACCCCCTTGCAGTTACCAACAAGCCCCACATATGCTTATGAACCGCCTCCTCGACATAGTTTTGAACCACTATACTCACAAGCCACCTACAACCATTCACCTCCATATGACCCTAATCCTTATCCACCACACCAACCACCATATGAACCACACCCAGAACTACCACCTCAATATTCACCATCTCCATATCCTTATCAAGAAGAATCACCTTCCTATTATGAACCCTTTCTCCAAAATAATGAACCCTCATATCCACCCCAATCCCCAATGGATGACATTCTTCGTGGTATTCTTCAAGGGCAAGCAAGGATGCAAAGGAGTGTACTGGAACTCACGACTGCCTTAACCGAGGTAGTAAATAAATTAGCTTCTCGACATCTGGACACTCAAGGAACTCCCATGGCTTCATGTGGAGAATCTACTGAAGAACGCAGCATGAAGGAGAAGCTAGAAACTCCGGTGGACAATGAACAACATGACTTTGTATTGGAACAATTGGAGGAAGCCGTAATCATTAAAGAGGAAGAAGTGGTCGAAGACTTAGGAGATGCGGAACCTCCATGGGAAAGTGATGTGTATTTTTGTGGAAAACGAATTCCAAACACACGAATCTCACCGGCAAGTGTACCGGGTCGCATCAAGTAATAAAACTCACGGGAGTGAGGTCGATCCCACAGGGATTGAAGGATTGAGCAATTTTTGTTTAGTGGTTGATTTAGTCAAGCGAATCAAGATTTGGTTGAGTGATTTGTAATTAACTGAAATTTAAATTGCATGAAAATTAAAAGGAGAGGGATAATTGCAGTAAAGTAAAGAGAACAAAAAATAAAAGTGCTGAATCTTAAAGAACAAGAAATTAAATGGCAGAAACTTAGAACGCAAGAAATGTAAATTGCAGAATCTTAAAATGCAAGAAATGTAAATTGCTTGAATTATAAAAGGAGTTGGGAATTGGGATTGCAGAAATTAAACACAGAAAAGTAAATTGCAACAAGCAGGGAAGTAAAAGATGAATTTAATTGCAGTAGATCTCAAACAGAAAATGTAAATTGCTTGAAGAAGCGTTCAACAGAGAAATCAAAAGGAAATTTCAGATCTCAGGACCCAAGAGACTAGATAACCAAGTCTAGATCTCAATGCCTTCCTAGATCCAAATTCAGAATTCAATTGCAAGAAAAGTAAAGATCAAACAGTAGAAGAAACACAACCAAATTCAATTTCCAACAGTTGCAGTAAAGTGAGACAGAGAGATCTCAAGGTGAGATTGAGACAGAATTTCCTCAATTCTTTAACCCAAGATTCAAGACAAGTGTAAATGAAAATGAAAACAAGAAAACTAAGATGAAGAGAATTCAATTCTCCTTCCCCAAGACTCAGAATCCCAAATTAACTCCTAACCAAAAGCTCTCCCAAAATCACTTAGTAAAAACTAAAACGGAAAGGCTCTAAAAAGAAAAGCTCTCTAAAAACTTAAATTCTAAGCTATTTATACACTTTCTTCAAATGATCTTCAAGCCTTGAATTGGGCCTTTGCTCTTGATGGAATTGGGTTTACAAAAGTCTCTGTTGATTGCTCTTGGAGTTGGAGAGAAACCCATTTTTGAACCGGGCCATGAATCAGAAAAGCTTGAGTAAAAGTTTGAGGTCAAACTTTTACTCAAACTTTTCACATCAGCTAGGCTTCCTTGCTGCCATCCACGTTTGAGCCAAAGTTTGAGGTCAAACTTTGAGCCAAACGTGGATCCCTTTTGTATGCTTCTTGGGGGCTACTTTGTCCTCTTGTCACGTTGCCAATTTTATGCCCAATATAGACTATTATATATGGTTGGAAAGCTTTGAATGTCAGATTTCTAACCCACTTGGAATCACCTCAATTGGACATCTACAACTCAAGTTATTCTTGTTGGAAGTATACCCCTTCATGCTTGTGGCGCCAACGTTTGCCTAAAAGCTTGAGGTCAAACGTTGGCGCAAGCTTTTGCTCTCCTGGGTGTTTTGTTGTGGCGCCAACGTTTGCCTAAAAGCTTGAGGGCAAACGTTGGCGCAAGCTTTTGCTCCTCTCCAGGGTGAGTTCAACTCTTCCAAAAGTTTGAGCTAAAGTTTGAGGTCAAACTTTTACTCAAGCTTTTTGTTCTCTCTTGCTCCTTGCCATTTCTTCTTTCTTCAACCTTCTTCAAAGCTCTTTTCACCTATCATCAATCAACCAAGCACATCAAAGCTATGCTCAAAATCATGAGATTGTTATTCTTTCATAATATATGACAATTTTAGCACAAAATCTCATGAAATTGCATTAATTTATCCATGGTTAATTGAATCAAAGGAAATATGAAATTCTACCCAATTGGCTTACTTATGGCTCAAGAAAGTGCATAAATTCAATTGAAAACAAAAGAAAAAGACTAGTGAAACTAGGCTAAGATGACTTGTCATCAGAAAGCTCAATCATAGAACCTCCTTCCAAAACATTTGAATTTGATGCCAAAGAGGGTGTACAACCTCCAAGGCATATCATAGCTAAAGACTTGGAAGAGGTTGATCAAGAGATGGAGATTCAAGAAGAAGAAGCACAACCTCCCATGCCCTTGGAAAGCAGTGAAGAGGAGATTGAATTGGAAGAAAGCTACCAAGAGGAAGAGGTTGAAATTGAAGAAGCTTACAAGGAGGTGGAAGTTGTCAAAGAGCAAAAAGGAGTGGAGCTTGCAAATTCGTTAGACATACCTCCTGGTACGCGAAATCGTGATTACACTTTAATTATGTAAAATTCATTGCTCTTTCTTTCCCTGGAAATGGCGCCAAAAACATGATGCCAAGACCATGGTTCACAACTCCGTGTAACTAACCAGCAAGTGCACTGGGTCATCCAAGTAATACCTTACGTGAGTAAGGGTCGAATCCCACGGAGATTGTTGGTATGAAGCAAGCTATGGTCACCTTGCAAATCTCAGATAGGCAGATATAAATTGATAATGGTGTTTTCGAATAATAAATAATAGAATAGGGATAGAGGTACTTATGTAAATCATTGGTAGAAATTTCAGATAAGCGAATGGAGATGCTTTTCGTTCCTCTGAACCTCTACTTTCCTGCTATCTTCATCCAATCAGTCTTTCTCCTTTCCATGGCTGGCTTTATGTGATATATCACCACTGTCAATGGCTACTTTCGGTCATCTCTCGGGAAAATGATCCAATGCCCTGTCACGGCATGGCTAATCGTCTGGAGGCATCACCCTTGTCAATGGCTTCATCTTATCCTCTCAGTGAAAATGGTCAACGCACCCTGTCACGGCACGGCTATTCATCTGTCGGTTCTCGATCATGCTGGAATAGGATTTACTATCCTTTTGCGTCTGTCACTAACGCCCTGCAATCGCGAGTTTGGAGCTCGTCACAGTCATTCATTCATTGAATCCTACTCGGAATACCACAGACAAGGTTTAGACTTTCTGGATTCTCTTGAATGCCGCCATCATTCTAGCTTACGCCACGAAGATTCTGATTAAGAGATCTAAGAGATACTCATTCAGTTCTAATGTAGAACGGAAGTGGTTGTCAGACACACGTTCATAGGGAATGATGATGATTGTCACGTTCATCACATTCAGATTGAAGTACGAATGAATATCTTAGAAGCGAAATAAGATGAATTGAATAGAAAACAGTAGTACTTTGCATTAATCTTTGAGGAACAGCAGAGCTCCACACCTTAATCTATGGAGTGTAGAAGCTCTACCGTTGAAAATACATAAGTGAATGGTCCAGGCATGGCCAAATGGCCAGCCTCTCTGATCTAAGAACCAAGCGTCCAAAGATTTCTAATACAATAGTAAAAGGTCCTATTTATAATAAACTAGCTACTAGGGTTTACAGAAATAAGTAATTGATGCATAAATCCACTTCCGGGGCCCACTTGGTGTGTGCTTGGGCTGAGCTTGAGTGTTGCACGTGTAGAGGTCCTTCTTGGAGTTGAACGCCAGCTTTTGTGCCAGTTTGGGCGTTCAACTCTGGTTTTGGCTCCTTTTCTGGCGCTGGATTCCAGATTTGGGCAGAAAGCTGGCGTTGAACGCCGGTTTATGTCGTCTATTCTTGGCCAAAGTATGGACTATTATTTATTGCTGGAAAGCCCTGGAAGTCTACTTTCCAACGCAATTAGAAGCGCGCCATTTCGAGTTCTGTAGCTGCAGAAAATCCACTTTGAGTGCAGGGAGGTCAGAATCCAACAGCATCAGCAGTCCTTCTTCAACCTCTGAATCTGATTTTTGCTCAAGTCCCTCAATTTCAGCCAGAAAATACCTGAAATCACAGAAAAACACACAAATTCATAGTAAAGTCCAGAAATGTGAATTTAACATAAAAACTAATGAAAACATCCCTAAAGGTAACTAGATCCTACTAAAAACATACTAAAAACAATGCCAAAAAGCGTATAAATTATCCGCTCATCACAACACCAAACTTAAATTGTTGCTTGTCCCCAAGCAACTGAAAATCAAATAGGATAAAAAGAAGAGAATATACTACAAATTCCAAACTATCAATGAAACAGAGCTTCAATCATATGAGCGGGACTTATAGCTTTTTGCCTCTTGAATAGTTTTGGCATCTCACTTTATCCATTGAGGTTCAGAATGATTGGCATCTATAGGAACTCAGAGTTCGAATAGTGTTATTGACTCTCCTAGTTCAGTATGATGATTCTTGAACATAGCTTCTTTATGAGTCTTGGCCGTGGCCCTAAGCACTTTGTTTTCCAGTATTACCACCGGATACATAAATGCCACAGACACATAATTGGGTGAACCTTTTCAGATTGTGACTCAGCTTTGCTAAAGTCCCCAATTAGATATGGCCAGGGTTCTTAAGCACACTCTTTGTTTTTGCTTTGGACCTTGACTTTAACCGCTTAGTCTCAAGTTTTCACTTGACACCTACACGCCACAAGCACATGGTTAGGGACAACTTGGTTTAGCCGCTTAGACCAGGATTTTATTCCTTTAGGCCCTCCTATCCACTGATGCTCAAAGCCTTGGGATCCTTTTTATTTCCCTTGCCTTTTGGTTTTAAGGGTTATTGGCTTTTTCTGCTTGTTTTTTCTTTTTCTTTCTATTTTTTTCGCCTAATTTTTTTTTTCTGCAAGCTTTGTTCTTTGCTGCTTTTTCTTGCTTCAAGAATCATTTTTATGATTTTTCAGATTATCGAATAACATGTCTCCTTAGTCATCATTCTTTCAAGAGCCAACATGTTTAACATTCTTAAACAACAACTTCAAAAGACATATGCACTGTTCAAGCATTCATTCAGAAAACAAGAAGCATTGTCACCACATCAATATAATTAAACTAAGTTCAAGGATAAATTCGAAACTCATGTACTTCTTGTTCTTTTGAATTAAAACAGTTTTTATTTAAGAGAGGTGATGGATTCATAGGACATTCATAACTTTAAGACATAGTTACTACTACTAATGATCATGTAATGAAGACACAAACATAGATGAGCACATAACATAGAAAACGAAAAACAGAAGAAATAAGAACAAGGAATGAATCCACCTTAGTGATGGTGGCGTTTCCTTCTTGAGGAACCAATGATGTCTTTGAGCTCTTCTATGTCTCTTCCTTGTCTTTGTTGCTCCTCCCTCATTGCTTTTTGATCTTCTCTTATTTCATGAAGCATGATGGAGTGCTCTTGATGTTCCACCCTTAGTTGTCCCATATTGGAACTCAATTCTCCTAGGGAGGTGTTGATTTGCTCCCAATAATTTTGTGGAGGAAAGTGCATTTGAGGCATCTCAGGGATCTCATGGAAATGAGCTTCTTGCGCCTCTTGAGCTCCATGACTGGGCTCTCTTGCTTGCTCCATCTTTTTCTTAGTGATGGGCTTGTCCTCTTTAATGAGGATATCTCCCTCTATGTCAATCCCAGCCGAATTGCATAGGTGGCAAATGAGGTGAGGAAAGGCTAACCTTGCCATAGTGGAGGACTTGTCAGCCACCTTGTAGAGTTCTTGAGGTATAATCTCATGAACTTCCACCTCTTCTCCAATTATGATGCTATGGATCATGATGGCCCGGTCTATAGTAACTTCAGACCGGTTGCTAGTGGGAATGATTGAGCATTGAATGAACTCCAACCATCCTCTAGCTATAGGCTTGAGGTCCAATCTTCTTAGTTGAACCGGCTTGCCTTTGGAGTCAATCTTCCATTGAGCTCCTTCTACACATATGTCCATAAGGACTTGGTCCAACCTTTGATCAAAGTTGACTCTCCTTGTGTAGGGGCGTGCGTTCTCTTCCATGTTTGGAAAGTTGAACGCCAACCTCACATTCTCCGGACTAAAATCTAAGTGTTTCCCCCGAACCATTGTAACATAGTTCTTTGGATCCGGGTTCTTACTTTGATCATGGTTCTTGGTGATCCATGTATTAGCATAGAACTCTTGAACCATTAGGATGCCGACTTGTTGGATGGGATTTGTTAGAACTTCCCAACCTCTTCTTTGAATTTCATGTCGGATCTCCGGATACTCATTTCTTTTGAGTTTGAAAGGGACCTCAGGGATCACCTTCTTCTTGGCCACAACATCATAGAAGTGGACTTGATGGGCTTTGGAGATGAACCTTTCCATCTCCCATGACTCGGATGTGGAAGCTCTTGTCTTCCCTTTCCCCTTTCTAGAGGATTCTCCGGTCTTAGGTGCCATCAATGGTAATGGAAAAACAAAAAGCTTATGCTTTTACCACACCAAACTTAGAATATTGCTCGCCCTCGAGCAATAAAAGAAAGAATAAATGAAGAAGAAGAAGAAATGGAGGAGAGGGAGGGGGGGGGGAAGGTTTCGGCCATATGGGTGGGTTTGGGTGGGAAATTGGTTTTGAATTTTGAAGGTAGGTGGAGTTTATGAGGTAGGTTTATAGGGAAGAGTGGATGGATGTGAGTGGTGAAGAGGTGATGTGGAAGAGAGATTGAGGTGATTAGTGAAGGGTTTTTGGGGAAGAGTGTTTATGGGGTTGTGTGAAGGAGAGTGGTGAGAAGAAGTGAGTGGAGGTAGGTGGAGATCCTGTGGGGTCCACAGATCCTGAGGTGTTCAAGGATTTACATCCCTGCACCCATTAGGCATGTAAAAAAATGCCTTTGCACACAACTCTGGGCGTTCAGCGCCAGGTTGGTGGCCATTTTGGGCGTTCAACGCCCATTTACTAGCCATTTCTGGCGTTGAATGCCAGAACCATGCCTGTTCTGGCGTTCAGCGCCCAGAAGCTGCCCATTTTGGGCGTTCAGCGCCAGAACCATGCTCTGTTCTGCCGCTGAACGCCAGACAGATGCTCCTCCAGGGTGTGATTTTTCTTCTGCTGTTTTTTATTCCGTTTTCAATTTTTATATTTATTTTGTGACTCCACATGATCATGAACCTACAAAGACATATAACTAAGAAAAATATTGTTAGATAATAAAAATTGGGTTGCCTCCCAACAAGCGCTTCTTTAATGTCAATAGCTTGACAGTGGGCTCTCATGGAGCCTCACAGATGTTCAGAGCATTGTTGAAACTCTCCAACACCAAACTTAGAGTTTGGATATGGGAGTTCAACACCAAACTTAGAGTTTGGTTGTGGCCTCCCAACACCAAACTTAGAGTTTGACTGTGGGGGCTCTGGTTGACTCTGCTTTGAGAGAAGCTTTTTCTGCTTCCTCTCCATGGTTGCAGAGGGAGATCCTTGAGTTTTAAACACAAGGGAGTCCTCATTCCATTGAAGGACTATTTCACCTCTGTCAACATCAATCACAGCTCTTGCTGTCGCCAGAAAAGGTCTTCCTAGGATGATGGATTCATCCTCTTCCTTTCCAGTATCCAGGACTATGAAATCAGCAGGGATGTAAAGGCCTTCAACCTTTACTAACACGTCCTCTACTTGTCCATAAGCCTGTTTTCTTGAACTGTCTGCCATCTCTAATGAGATTTTAGCAGCTTGCACCCCATAGATTCCCAGTTTCTCTATTACAGAGAGGGGCATGAGGTTTATTCCTGAACCAAGGTCACACAGAGCCTTAAAGATCATGGTGCCTATGGTACAAGGTATTATGAACTTTCCAGGATCCTGTCTCTTCTGAGGCAATGTCAGTTGATCCAGATCACTTAGTTCATTGATGAACAAGGGAGGTTCAACTTCCCAAGCATCAATGCCAAATAATTTGGCATTCAGCTTCATGATTGCACCAAGAAACTTGGCAGTTTGCTCTTCAGTAACATCCTCATTCTCTTCAGAAGAGGAATACTCATCAGAGCTCATGAAGGGCATAAGGAGGTTCAATGGAATCTCTATGGTCTCTAGATGAGTCTCAGATTCCTTTGGTTCCTCAGAGAGAAGCTCCTTATTGGTCACTGGACGTCCCAGGAGGTCTTCCTCCTTGGGATTTACGTCCTCCACTCCCCTTGTAGGTTCGGCCATGGTGCTTATGTCAATGGCCTTGCACTCTCCTTTTGGGTTCTCTTCTGTATTGCTTGGGAGAGTACTGGGAGGGATTTCAGTGATCCTTTTACTCAGCTAGCCCACTTGTGCTTCCAAATTTCTAATGGAAGACCTTGTTTCATTCATGAAGCTCACAGTGGCCTTGGATAGATCAGAGACTAGATTTGCTAAATTAGAAGCATTTTCTTCAGAGTTCTCTGTCTGTTGCTGAGTGGATGATGGAAAAGGTTTATTATTGTTAAACCTGTTTCTTCCACCATTATTAAAGCCTTGTTGAGGCTTTTGATCCTTCCATGAGAAATTTGGATGATTTCTCCATGATGAGTTATAGGTGTTTCCATAAGGTTCACCTAAGTAATTCACCTCTGCTATTGTAGGGTTCTCAGGATCATAAGCTTCTTCTTCATAAGAAGCCTCTTGAGTACTGTTGGATGCAGCTTGCATTCCATTCAGACTCTGAGAGATCATATTGACTTGCTGAGTCAATATTTTGTTCTGAGCCAATATGGCATTCAGAGTATCAACTTCAAGAACTCCCTTCTTCATAGGCGTCCCATTATTCACAGGATTCCTTTCAGAAGTGTACATGAACTGGTTATTAGCAACCATGTCAACGAGTTCTTGAGCTTCTGCAGGCGTTTTCTTTAGGTGAATGGATCCACCTGCAGAAGTGTCCAGTGACATTTTTGATAGTTCAGATAAACCATCATATAATATATCCAGGATGGTCCATTCTGAAAGCATGTCAGAAGGGCACTTTTTGGTCAACTGTTTGTATCTTTTCCAAGCTTCATAGAGGGATTCACCTTCTTTCTGTCTGAAGGTTTGAACATCAGCTCTAATCTTGCTCAGCTTTTGAGGAGGAAAGTACTTGGCTAAGAAAGCCATGACCAGCTTATCCCAAGAGTTCAGGCTGTCTTTGGGTTGAGAATCCAACCACATTCTAGCTCTGTCTCTTACAGCAAAAGGGGAAAGCATGAGCCTGTAGACTTCAGGATCTACTCCATTAGTCTTAACAGTATCACATATTTGCAAGAATTCAGTTAAGAACTAAAAAGGATCTTCAGATGGAAGTCCATGAAACTTGCAGTTCTGCTGCATCAGAGAAACTAACTGAGGTTTCAGCTCAAAGTTGTTTGCTCCAATGGCAGGAATGGAGATGCTTCTTCCATGTAAATTGGAATTTGGTGCAGTAAAGTCACCAAGCATCTTCCTTACATTATTATTATTTTCGGCTGCCATCTCCTTTTCCTGTTCGAAAATTTCTGAAAGGTTATTTCTGGATTGTTGTAATTTAGCTTCTCTTAATTTTCTCTTCAGAGTCCTTTCAGGTTCCGGATCTGCTTCAACAAGAATATTCTTGTCCTTGCTCCTGCTCATATGACAAAGAAGAGGGCACAGAAAAAATAATAATAATAGAGACCCTTTATACCACAGTATAGGGATCCCTTTGTGAGTGGAAGAAAAGAGGGGGAGATAAAGAATGTAATGTAATGGAAGAAACACAACTGTGAGGAGGGTTGAGATGTGAGATGAGATGTTAGTAAATGAATAAATAAATAGAATAAGATGGGAGAGGGAGAATTTTCGAAAAATATTTTTGAAAAAGAGTTAGTGAATTTCGAAAATGGTTTTTGAAAAATGTTAGTATTTTTCGAAAATTTTTAAAATCAAAAATAAAAATAAGAATAATTAGTTAATAAAAAAGAAATTTTTGAAAAAGGGAGAAGATATTTTCGAAAATTAGAGAGGGAGAGTTAGTTAGGTGGTTTTGAAAAAGTTAAGAAACAAACAAAAAGTTAGTTAGTTAGTTAAAACAAATTTTGAAAAGATAAGAAGTTAGGAGGTTAGAAAAGATATTTTGAAATTAGATTTTTGAAAAAGATAAGATGAGAAGATATTTTTGAAAAGATATAATAGAAATTAGTTTTTGAAAAAAAGATTTGATTTTTAAAATCTCAATTAATGACTTGATTCATAAGAAATCACAAGATATGATTCTAGAACTTAAAGTTTGAATCTTTCTTAACAAGCAAGTAACAAACTTCAAATTTTTGAATCAAAACATTAATTGATTATGTTATTTTTGAAAATTTGATATAAAAATAAGAAAAAGATTTTTGAAAACTATTTTTGGAATTTTTGAAAATAACTAAGAAATTTGAAAAAGATTTGATTTTTGAAAAAGATTTTGAAAAAGATAAGATTTTCAAATTGAAAATTTGATTTGACTCATAAGAAACAACTTGATTTTAAAAATTTTTGAAAAAGTCAACTCAAATTTTCGAATTTGATGAGAGAAAAAGGGAAAGATATATTTTTGATTTTTGAAATTTTTATGATGAGAAAGAAAAACACTAAAAAGATGCAATGCATGAAATTTTTAGATCAAAACATGTGATGCATGCAAGAATGCTATGAATGTCAAGATGAACACCAAGAACACTATGAATGTCAAGATGAACATCATAGACACAATTTTGAAAAATTTTTTAATGCAAAGAAAACATGCAAGACACCAAACTTAGAATTCTTTAATGCTTACGCACTAAGAATTCAAGAATGCATATGAAAAACACCATACAACACAAAACAAAAAATCATCAAGATCAAACAAGAAGACTTACCAAGAACAACTTGAAGATCATGAAGAACACTATGAATACATGAGAATTTTCGAAAAATGCAGGATGCACATGCAATTGACACCAAACTTATAACATGACTCAAGACTCAAACAAGAAACAGAGAAATAATTTTGATTTTTATGATTTTCTAATTTTTTTGGATTTTTTTTCGAAAAATTAATTGAAAAAAGAAAAATAAGGATTCCAAAATTTTTAATATGAATTCCAGGAATCTTGCATTCTTAGTCTAAAGCTTCAGTCCAGGAATTAGACATGGCTCATGAGCCAGCCAAGCATTCAATGAAAGCTCTGGTCCAAAACACTAGACATGGCCAATAGCCAGCCAAGCTTCAGCATGTAATTCAGACATGACATGCCTGACATACTCATTCCCAAAGGAATTAGGCATGGCATTACAGCCAGCCAGGCTTCAACATGCTTCATGAAACACTAGAATTCATTCTTAAAAATTTTGAATAAAATTTTTGAAAACATTTTTATATTATTTTCGAAAACAGATGAGAAAGTTTTAGAAATATTTTTGAAAAATTTTTGAAAATAAAATAAAAAGAAATTACCTAATCTGAGCAACAAGATGAACTGTCAGTTGTCCATACTCGAACAATCCCCGGCAACGGCGCCAAAAACTTGGTGTTGTTGCCGGATCAAACTTGGCACTGATGTTACCGGACCAAAAGCTTGCCGAAAACTCAAACAATCCCCGGCAACGGCGCCAAAAACTTGGTACACGGAATCGTGATTACACTTTAATTATGTAAAATTCATTGCTCTTTCTTTCCCTGGAAATGGCGCCAAAAACATGATGACAAGACCATGGTTCACAACTCCGTGTAACTAACCAGCAAGTGCACTGGGTCGTCCAAGTAATACCTTACGTGAGTAAGGGTCAAATCCCACGGAGATTGTTGGTATGAAGCAAGCTATGGTCACCTTGCAAATCTCAGTTAGGCAGATATAAATTGATAATGGTGTTTTCGAATAATAAATAATAGAATAGGGATAGAGGTACTTATGTAAATCATTGGTAGGAATTTCAGATAAGTGAATGGAGATGCTTTTCGTTCCTCTGAACCTCTGCTTTCCTGCTATCTTCATCCAATCAGTCTTACTCCTTTCCATGGCTGGCTTTATGTGATACATCACCACTGTCAATGGCTACTTTTGGTCATCTCTCGGGA
Source organism: Arachis hypogaea (assembly GCF_003086295.3). Classification (NCBI taxonomy): domain Eukaryota; kingdom Viridiplantae; phylum Streptophyta; class Magnoliopsida; order Fabales; family Fabaceae; genus Arachis; species Arachis hypogaea. Next base: position 106,121,261 of record NC_092052.1, on the reverse strand, counting down.
AAATGATCCAATGCCCTGTCACGGCATGGCTAATCGTCTGGAGGCATCACCCTTGTCAATGGCTTCATCTTATCCTCTCAGTGAAAATGGTCAACGCACCCTGTCACGGCACGGCTATTCATCTGTCGGTTCTCGATCATGCTGGAATAGGATTTACTATCCTTTTGCGTCTGTCACTAACGCCCTACAATCGCGAGTTTGGAGCTCGTCACAGTCATTCATTCATTGAATCCTACTCGGAATACCACAGACAAGGTTTAGACTTTCTGGATTCTCTTGAATGCCGCCATCATTCTAGCTTACGCTACGAAGATTCCGATTAAGAGATCTAAGAGATACTCATTCAGTTCTAATGTAGAACGGAAGTGGTTGTCAGACACGCGTTCATAGGGAATGATGATGATTGTCACGTTCATCACATTCAGATTGAAGTACGAATAAATATCTTAGAAGCGAAATAAGATGAATTGAATAGAAAATAGTAGTACTTTGCATTAATCTTTGAGGAACAGCAGAGCTCCACACCTTAATCTATGGAGTGTAGAAACTCTACCGTTGAAAATACATAAGTGAATGGTCCAGGCATGGCCAAATGGCCAGCCTCTCTGATCTAAGAACCAGGCGTCCAAAGATTTCTAATACAATAGTTAAAGGTCCTATTTATAATAAACTAGCTACTAGGGTTTACAAAAGTAAGTAATTGATGCATAAATCCACTTTCGGGGCCCACTTGGTGTGTGCTTGGGCTGAGCTTGAGTGTTGCACGTGTAGAGGTCCTTCTTGGAGTTGGACGCCAGCTTTTGTGCCAGTTTGGGCGTTCAACTCTGGTTTTGGCTCCTTTTCTGGCGCTGGACGCCAGATTTGGGCAGAAAGCTGGCGTTGAACGCCAGTTTACGTCATCTATTCTTGGCCAAAGTATGGACTATTATATATTTCTGGAAAGCCCTGAAAGTCTACTTTCCAACGCAATTGGAAGCGTGCCATTTCGAGTTCGGTAGCTCCAGAAAATCCACTTTGAGTGCAGGGAGGTCAGAATCCAACAGCATCAGCAGTCCTTCTTCAACCTCTGAATCTGATTTTTGCTCAAGTCCCTCAATTTCAGCCAGAAAATACCTGAAATCAAAGAAAAACACACAAACTCATAGTAAAGTCCAAAAATGTGAATTTAACATAAAAACTAATGAAAACATCCCTAAAAGTAACTAGATCCTACTAAAAACATACTAAAAACAATGCCAAAAAGCGTATAAATTATCCGCTCATCACCTCCCCCTAAGTTGCCATCATCCTTCACAACATTCAAGTGGGTAAAATTCATATCCCTTAGCTTTCTAATTCCACTTGAATATGGGCTACTGGAGACGGATGGTCAACTTAGAGCTCTTTGTGGCATTAAGAGTAAGAGGAAGATGGTCAGTGATAAGAATTGTCCTGCAAGGTTCATTATGGTTGGAAGCTTTAAGTTTAAACGCAAAGGTTGGTGTAGAGCTCAATTGAATGGGTCTAGGAAGTTGTTTGGACGCTTCAGTGAGAATTCTAAAGCTGAACCACCCGGATGGAATCATGATAATCAACTTGAAGACGGGTGTAGAAACAAGATTTGGAATCCAGGAATATATGAGGATCAATTTTGGGAGCTCAAAGCTTGTGAAGAACTCCATCAAAGCTTGAGGAATTTACTTGGTATTGATTATGCTTATTGGAAGTCCAAGCATTGGTGGAAGTTTCAAGACGAGTTCAAGCACAAGCCACCATAACAGGGAGCTCACCAAATGTCCAACTTAAGGACTTTAACTAAAAGTGCTAGGTGGGAGATAACGCACCGTGGTATGATCGTTTCATTTTCAATCTTATTTAGTTTTGTTTGTTTTTGAGTTTTATTTTATTTTATTGAACCTGAAATTATTCATAACATCTGCATCAGCATCTGCATACTGCATTCTGCATTTTGCATTAAAAAAAAAATGCACGCGACGCAGCAGCGTCGCTGACGCGTCCGCGTCACCAGTGCGTTTTGAAGAAAAGAGAATTGAACAGAGAGTCACGCGAGAGCGTGGCTGGAGGCATGCCTTTGGCACAAATTGATCCACGCGACCGTGTCGCTGACGCGTCCGCGTCATGTGGGAAAAATGCCTCCCACGCGTCCACGTCACCTACGCGAACGCGTGGCCCTGTAAAATCGACGTACACGGGTGTTTGGCAGCAAGTTAGGCTAGAATGGGGCTGGAACGATGCTAGAAGCACAAGCCTTACCACGCGAACGCGTGCCCCATGCGTCTACGTCATTTTCAAAATATGGCAATCCACGCGATCGCATCAACCACGCGACCGCGTCACCCAAAAATCTGGCGAAAAGAGTTTCGAACAGAGAGTTGCGCGAACGCGAGGCTGCACTCGTGCCAATCGCACAAATCAGGACACGCGATCGCGTGATCCATGCGTCCATGTCACCTGACCTTATCGCGCACCACGCGACCGCGTCACTCACGCGTCCCCGTCGCCTGCGCCGCACAACTCAGCCAAATCAGCGCCAATTATCTTCTCTTTTCTTTTCTAATCCTAATTTCTTCTATCTTTTCTTCTTTCTTTCTTACTTTATTTCTTTCACTTCTCATTCCTTTTCACCTTCATTCTATTTTACTTAATTTATTTTCATATTTTATTCATTGCATTTTAATTTAGTGCATATTTTTCTTTTTTTTTTTTCTAAATTCATTATTTTTCCTTTGGTGTTGATTTTCTTATTTAACTGTTGCATCTTCTCTTGAATTATTTTGGGTGCTTAGTGACTTGTTTTATTCTGGTTAGGTAATATTATTTAAAACAATGGCAATCTTTTATACCTGTATTACTTTTACATTGACATGAATTTATATTATCTCTCCTTACCCACACTCTCTTCCCTATTGTTGCAAATTTTTGCACTCTTGATTTGCCATGTACTTCTACTGTTTTCTCACTTGCATGTTGTAGCTACCATGTAATTGAGACCCTCATTATTTGGCATTAACCCAACCATATTTTATTTTATCTTTATTTCTGGATTACTGTTCTTCTTTTTCTCTTCTTTCAGGCTGGCCACCAAAGACGGAAAAAGGGAGAAACTTCTAAAAGGGGAGACAAACAAGTCCATCTGCACAATCCTTGAAGAAAAGCATCAGTTGGAACAAACCCGTCCACCTGCACATCTCAGCATGCACCGAGGACGGTGCAATCTTTAAGTGTGGGGAGGTCGATACCGATCTCCATGGGTTAGCTATTTTCTTCTTTCCAACACCATTGTTTTATTTTCTTTGTTTGTTCATTATTGCATTTACATGTTTAATTGCATGTTTGTTTGATTTTATGCATTTAGCTACTGCTTGGTTAAAGTAATGAGTTTCTTCTAAGACCCTATTTTTGAAAAAAAAATTTCACTAATTGAAATCAAAACTTTTATGTTAAACTTGTTTGAAGTTGTATTTGGAACATAGTTAAAAGCTAAGAACACACAACCTGTGAGATTTTGAGCTTATTTATATGGTTACATTATTTAACCATAAATTTTTATTCTTGTGTGTTTTCTTCTCTATAATTGCAATCTTTGCTTTGTTCCATTCTATATGTCCATTATTTAGTGTATTTACATGCTTGCATATAATTGAGGCTATTACTTGTTTTTGCTCACTTATCCCAAATAAGCCTACCCTTTTATGTCACCTTTGTTAGCCCCTTGAGCCTTTCTGCCCCTTCTTCTATTTTATAACCACATTACTAGCCTTAAGCAGAAAAACAAAATAAAAATTCCAAGTTGAATCCTTGGTTAAGCTTAAGATATATATTGTGTATAAATTAAGTATGGGGAATTTTATGGGAAATGGGATGATAAAAAAAAGGGAATTAAATTGAATAAGTTATTTCAAGGTTTGGGAAGCATGCTCATGTGAAGTCAAAATAATTAAATTACCATGTGCATTAAAAAAAATTAATTAAATTTTTAAGTAATTGAATAAGGGGACACAAAAATTTCCCCAATGCAAAATAAAAAGAATCAATACACATGGGACAAAATTCAAAAATAAGTTTGATACATGAGCATGTAATACAAAAGTGGAAAAAATTTGGGTAGATAGGTAAAGCATTTTAAATTATATAAAGTATGTATATGTTAGGTGAGATCTTAGACTAATCAAGGATTCACTTTGTTAGCTCACTTAGCCTTACCTCGGCCCCATTACAACCCTGAAAAGACCTCATGATGTTTGCATTGATATACTAAATATTTGTTGATTGGTTAGATGAAGAACAAGGTTGAGAAAGCATGACTAGGGAAGAGTAGAGTGATTGACCCTAGACACTTGAGAGTTAGAGTGATATACACTACCAGTAAGGGTTCAGTGCTTAATTCTATGTTCCCTGCTTTCATGAGCTATCTTCTTACAAGTTTACTTGTCTTTTGTTGTATAATTTGAATTAGTGAAATCTGATTTATGTATGTTCTTGGAAGATTTATTTACTTTTAACCAAGTAGGTAGAAACATTCTGCATGTAGTTGCATTCATATAGATAGGTTGCATTTCATACATTCTATCATTGCTCTTCACCCCTTTATAGCTTCTCTTTAGCTTAGCATGAGGACATGCTAATGTTTAAGTGTGGGGAGGTTGATAAACCACTATTTTATGGTTTATCTTGTGCTCAATTGAGTGGATTTTATCAAGTCCTTACCCACTTATTCATACTATTTGCATGGTTTTACTTTTTCCTTCCTGATTTTGTGCTATGATTGAAAACATGCTTCTTTGATCTTATATTTGCTAATTATTAATCCTCTCTTATTACCATTCGATGCCTTGATATGTGTGTTAAATGTTTTCAGAGATTACAGGGCAGGAATGGCTCAGAGGATGGAAAGGAAGCATGCAAAAGTGAAAGGAATACAAGAAGTTGAAGAAGTTGCTAACCTGTCCAGCCTGACCTCTTTGCACTCAAACGATCATAACTTTTGCTACAGAGGTCCAAATGACACGGTTCTAGTTGCGTTGGAAAGCTAACATCCGGGGCTTCACAACGATATATAATTTGCCATAGCTGCTTCGAAGCCAGGTGATGCGAACGCGTGGATTATGCGGACACGTGACCTGGCAGAAACGCAATCCACGCAAACGCGTGGACGACGCTTCCGCGTCACTTTCCCGCGACCTGTACGTTCCAGAATACGCTGAGGGAGATTTATGGGATGTTTCTAACCCAGTTTTTGGCCCAGAAAGCACATATTAGAGGCTATAAAGTGGGGAAAACCATTCTTTCATCAACATGCATTGAATTATTCACTTTTCATAGTTTAGATGTAGTTTTTAGAGAGAGAGGTTCTCTCCTCTCTCTTAGGATTTAGGATTAGGATTCCTCTTAAAGGAATTAGGATTTCTTATTATTTCAACTTTATTATTTCAACTTCTTCTCAGGTTCAATACTCCTTTTATATTTCTATTTACTCTAATGCTTTTATTCGTATCTGATTTATGTTGCCAAATTGGCTTATGAACCATTCATGTTTTTCTTTATTTAATATAAATCAAGGTATTTCAGATTATTGATTCTTATTTAGCCTTTTTATATTCTTGGCTTTAATTGATTAACTGGAGGCTCTTGAGTTATTAAACTTATCATGATTGTTAATTAATTCCTCTAATTGATTGGAATTCCACTAACTCTAGTCTTTCCTTATGAGTTGGCTAGGACTTGAGAAATCTAACTAATTAGTCTACTTGACTTTCCCTTGCTTTCGTAAAGGTTAACTAAGTGGGATTAAACTCAATTCTCATAAGAATAACGAGGATAGGACTTCCGAATTTTCATACCTTGCCAAGAGTTTATTTTATAAGTTATTTATTTATTTTACTTGTCATTTAAATTACTTGTTCCTTACTTTCAAAACCCCCAATTTACAAAACTCATAACTAATAATAAGAACATACCTTCCTGCAGTTCCTTGAGAAGACGACCCGAGGTTTGAATACTTCGGTTATCAATTTTTAAGGGGTTTGTTACTTGTGACAACCAAAATATTTGTAAGAAAGGATGATTGCTTGGTTTAGAAACTATACTTGCAACGGGAATTTATTCTGAATTCTAAACCTTCAAGCTTCCGTTCTTTAGTTATACCCCACCTATGGGTAGTTATGCGCCTCCAGTTAGATTTGGAAACATGCAAGGTACGGTAAATAATCAACCAAGTTTTTCTCACTCCGATATGAGTCGAGATTACTAGATTGGTTCGACGTCGAATAGCGCAAAGTCTTTTACTGCTTTTCGACAGCATATTGACGAAAGCCACCCTGTTTAGTCAATTTGTTGACTCAACAAATGACTACTATTCTAAATCCTATAATGGATGATAATGAAATAAAGTATGAGCATTTGGCTACGCAAGTCAAACAAATTGCCCGAATTATTGATTATGATGAAAGACAACCTCATCACCAAAATTTTAGAATAGCTCTAGAGAACTTAGGCAATAATCGAGGAAATTTACATGAAAACCTTGGTGAGGAATGATATATGCCTTATGTAGTTCGACGTAATCAGAATGTTGATGATGTGCTGAATAAAATCTGCGCCAACCAGCGTGGAGATCATTACCGGATGACTAGAATTGTCGAAAATATTCTCAGTAGAGTAGGTATCAATGTAGGGTTTATGAATCGACCATATTTTGTGTCAACTTTTCCTGCTAAAGTTCAGATGATTGAAGTGCCAAGGAGGGTGAAAAATCCTAAGATAGTAACAAAGTTTGCAAGGAAAGTTAGAGAGTCTACCATTGAGCATATTGCTCGATATATGGTCGAATTAGAAAATTGGTAAATGATGACTATTTGAAAATATAGTTTTTCTCCTCATCTTTAACAAAAAATGCTTTCACCTAGTTCTCAAATTTGAGGCCTAATTTGATTTTTACTTGAGCACAATTAGAGAATACTTTTCATGCTCAATTTTATAGAGGGATTTAAATGTTACAGTAACGGATTTGGTCACAATTAGGCGCAACGTTGGTGAATCAATTGATGACTTTATGATTTGATTAAAAAATGCACGTAATCGATGCTACGTGTCACTTCCTGATAGCAAAGTGGTCAAGATAGCTACCATGGGTTTTGGTTTTTACATGCATCGAAAATTGTTGAATGTTAGTATTTCTTATTTGTCTCATCTAGCTGAAAAAGTCAGACAAGTCGAATTACTTAAGAAAGAAAATGAGGCATTTAAAAATGAGAAAAAATTTAAGAATTATAAGTCTCTTTCTCAAAAGGAAAAGGTTTCTTATGTCAAAATGGAATCGTCGAGTGATGACTCTAAACACGAATATTTCGAAGTCGATTTGGCTGAATTAAAGAAGGGGCCACCTTATGTCTGTGCTTTGCTAAAAAAAAGTTACAAATGTTGATAAAGTTAGAAAATCTAAGTATAAGGGTGGTAAGAAATATAATTTTGATATTTCAAAGTCGGAACAAATATTTGATGTGTGTTTAAAGATAAACAATTGGTTTTTCGTGAGAAAAAAACTTTACCCTCGATCAAAGATTTAAAAGGAAAACCATTTTGAAAGTTTCATCAAGAATCTAACCATTTGACTAATAATTATTGTGTTCGTTTTAGGGATCTTATTCAAGAAGCAATTATGGAAGGAAGATTGAAGTTTGACAAAGGAAAAAAGGACAAGAAGGTTGATGTTGATCCTTTTGACGTAGCTACAAGCTTTGTTGAACCTCATTTTCTAGGGGGGAATATAGCTGGTTTCACTTCATTTGAGTTTAATACAGCTTTGGGGGATTTCAAGACTAATGTCCAACAAGTGTATCTAGGTGTTAGTGATGGGCTGTTGGATTTCTTAATGCACTAGAAATTGAAGGATAGGAATGTGTCATTATGCCCAAGGTGCAATGTCGTGTTTGATGCTAAAGTTGCGGCAATTTTTGAGAAGGAAAGGATGAAGAAGGAGCTAGCTCGTAAGGAGGAGCAAGCTCATCAAAGGCACCCTCCTTGACACTAAGAAGGCTAAAGTTCTTGAAATCTTCAAGAGAACTATTCTCCTTCATTCTTTCGCTCTCAAGTCATTGGAGTTGGGTGGATAAAAAATTGTCAAGAATTTTTGGAGTGTGAATTTTGAGAATATCAACAGCAACAATCTCAGAGGGGTCGTCGAGGGCGAGGTCGTGGTCGATATTCGTTTCCCTGAGGAAGGATAGGGGAAGTCGAGGTGGAAGACCTTTTCATCGAGCTGTGTTAGATAAGCCTTCAACTTCTGTGGATAATGCGACAAAACCATCTGCTCTGACGAGGGTGGTTTTTCCTACTAATGGCGAAACTGTTCCTAAAGAAAAAGAGCTTTTGGGACTGATGGATAAAGTCAAAGCAGTCAAAGCGGTTCCTGCTAAGCCTAATAAGAATCCTGCTTTAAATCCTGATCTCGATAAAGAGTATTTCAAGGAAGGAAGGAGATGACGAGATGGTAAGTACGGTCTCCATTATTCCTTCTGAGTTTTTAGGTAATTATGAAGGAAATTTGATTGAGGATTATAATGTTGAATTTAGTGATAAGGAAGCATTCACATTCATTTGCGAACATGAAGAAGTAGGTTGTTTTAATAAGCCTACTGATAAACAAAGAGCACACCTCAACCACTACATATCAAGGCCATAATGAGTGGTGTTTTTGTCAATAAAGTATTGGTCGATGGTGGAGCGGCAATCAGTTTACTTCTAGAGAGATTGTTGGTCAAGGTTGGGAAACATTTTGATGACCTTGTTCCCACCAATATCTCAGTTACTAATTCTAGTGGGATCTCAACACCAGTGAAAGGGTTGGTTACCCTCCAAGTTCAAGTTGGTTCTTAAGTACGAACAACTGTGTTCGTTGTGGTATCTTCAAGGGGTAGTTACAATGCCCTACTAGGTCGAGATTGGATCCACGGTGCCGGGCAGTACCTTTGATTATACACCAAAAACTTCTCCTTTGGACTTGTGAGGGAAAAACTGAAACTATAGAGGATGATGATAGTCTTTATGCACGACGATTTCAAGATTTTTAATGACAAGCTATACCTCTTGATGTTGATAGGAATTTGAATTACTACAATTGTGAAGGTTGTTTACTAACTTCTGAGGGGCTCAATATAAAGCTTAGACATCCGAAGCTGAAGTATACTTTGGGAGTAATTTCAATGTCTGAAGAAATAGTCCGTTAGCAACGTTTTGAAATGTCTAAAGAAAAAGATGTATCAGACTATTTATTTTCTTTAAAAAATTATGTGAATCGTTTTACTTCTACAGTATGTTTTTCTTCTTCCAATGATGGTTCTACTAATAAAGTCGAATCTATTAGTGCTTTAAATTATGTAGCATGTAATTTAGTTTCTAGGGCAATTTTAATTACTAAAATTGAATTTGATTGCAATTTAGTTCCTACAGTATGTATTTTCCCTTTTAAGTCTAGTGTCGTAGGTACTACTTTGTTTGATAAGTCTAACATCGTCACTCAATCAAATGTTGATGTACCTCAAGATCTTTGTACTATAAATGACTCGGCAGTTGATTTTGCTGATGATTCTAATATAGTTTCTGTTTCCTCATGCAACTTAGTTAATTAATCTTTTGATTGCATCTATGATCTTGAACCTTTGGATTTTGAAAAGACTTCAGTTAATGATGATCATATCGAAAGGAATTTGAATCCCAAGATCCAGTCGAAGAAATTAACTTAGGAGTTGATGGTGCCATAAGACCTATTAACATTTATAAACATATTCATAAGGAGTTTCGAATGGAATTGATTAAGCTTTTGAGTGGATACAAAGATTGCTTTACTTGAGATTATGATGAAATGCTTGGTTTTGATCGATCTTTAGTTGAACTTCAATTTCAGTTAAAGCCATTTTCTCTACCAATAAAGTAGACTCCTAGGGGTTTTCCACTTGAAATAAAACTCAATTAAGGAAGAAATTGAACAATTAATCAAATCTAATTCATTAGGATTGCCCGTTTTGTTGATTGGGAATCGAATAGTGTTTCTGTAATGAAAAAGAATGGAAAGTTGCGCGTGTGTATTAATTTTCGAGATTTGAATAATGCAACTCTTAAGGATAAATATTTTATGCCTATAGCTGACATGTTGATCGATTCTGCAGCAGGTAATGAAATTTTAAGTCTCATGGATGATTATTTTGGCTATAACCAAATATTCATTGCCGAGGAAGATGTGTTGAAGACATCCTTTCAATTCCCAGGTGCTTTGGGTACCTATGAATGTGTTACGATGCCTTTTGGTTTAAAGAATGCAGGGCAACATATCAACGCGCAATGAATGCAATTTTCCATGAGTATTTGAGCAAAGCCTTTGATACGATGCGTCAAAATAGATTAAAGATGAATCCCTTAAAATATGCATTTGGCGTGTCTGCAGGGCATTTTTTAGGTTTTATAGTTCAGAAAAAAGGAATTACAATTGACCAAATTAAGGCTAAAGCTATTTTGGAATTACCACCTCCAAAGTCGAAAAAGGAAGTTCAGTCCTTTTTGGGGAAAGTAAATTTCTTACGATGATTTATTTTGAATTTGTCTAGTCGAACTCGAATGATCTCTTCCTTGGTTAAACTAAAAGATGTGCCTCAATATGAATGGACTAAGGATCATCAGGAAGCATTCAATTCAATTAAGACCTATCTTTCTAATGCACTTATCATAGCTACTGTTTGTCTTTTAGAGCCATTAAAATTATATATTGCAGCTTCGACAAATACAATTGGGTGTATGTTAGCACAAGATGATAAAGTAGGGAATGAAAGAGCTATTTATTACTTAAGTAGAGTCTTGTCTGACATGGAGACAAAATATTCCCCAATCAAAAAACTATGTCTATTTTTCTATTATGCTTGTAATAAGCTGAAGTGCTACATGATAGCAAAAGCTATCAGCATTGTTGCACAAACTAACCTTGTCAAATACATGTTATCCTATCCTATTTTGCGTGGTCGAATTGGAAATGGATGCTTACTTTGACAGAGTACGATTTATAGTATGTTCCTGCTAGAAGAGTTAAAGAACATGTCATTGCAGATTTCTTGGTTGATAGACCAGATAATCTAAATGACTAGGGAGCAAATATTGTTTAAGTCAAACCTTAGAAGTTGTATTTTGATAGATCAAAACACAAAGATGGTCCCGGTGTTGGTATTTTAATTATATCTCTGAGTAGGATTATATCAAAATTTTTATTTGATTTAAAATACCCATGCTTAAATAATGTAGCTGAGTATGATACTTTAATATTAGGATTAGAAATATTGATTATTAAGGCGCACAATATATTCATATTTTAGGAGATTTTCAGTTGGTTTTAAAGTAGTTATCGAAAGAGTTTAAATGTACAAGTGAGGTACTATAAAAGTATTTGTCAATAACATGGGAATTATTGGTGTCGTTTCAAAAAGTATCACTAACACACATTCCTAGGATTCAAAATGAAGAAGCAAATAAATTAGCTCAAGTTGCTTTAAAATACAAAGTTTCTCCTAAGACTTTAGAGAAGTTGACAAAGGTGCACAAACTCTTGTGCCTATCGAGGAACAAAAGATTTTGGTAATTGATGAGTGGGATGATGATAATTGGGGGAAACCAATTGCTAGGTATTTAGAAAATTCTAATGTTCAAGTTGATCAAAAAAAAAAAAAAAATTAAGGGCAATGAATTTTCTGATGGTAAAAGATGAATTATATAAAAAAGGTGTCGAAGGAAGCCTTATGAGATGTTTAAGCAAGTCTGAAGCTACAGTTGCTCTTGGAGAACTTCATGAACATATTTGTGGAGCACATCAAACAAGTGAAAGAATGAAATGGATATTATAGTGTGAACGAGTGTTCTGGTCGACCATGATTAAAGATTTTATTGACCATGCGAAATCATGTCAAGAGTGTAAAAACATGGAGTAATACATCAAATATTTGCTTCTGAATTGAATTCACTTATTAAACCCCTAATCATTTAGAGGTTGGGCTTTAGATTTGGTTGGTATAATTTATCCTCCATCATAAAAAAATCATAAATTTATTTTAGTAGCAGTGGATTATTTTACCAAGTGGGTAGAAGCTATACTTCTAGTAGAAGTTAGTCAAAATGAAATTATTAACTTTATTGAGGAAAATATAATTCATCGTCTCGAGATTTCTCAAACTTTATGTACTGACCAGGGGACAATGTTTACCGGTCAGCGTATAAGTAATTTTGTAGTGTCGAGGAATATAAAAATGATAACTTCGACACCATCTATGCACAAGCAAATGGTCAAGTTGAAGCTGCAAATAAGATTTTCATTAATTTAATCAAAAAGTAAATTGGAAAAAAATCACATACTTGGTGTAAAACCCGGTTAATTAATGACTAATTAACCCATAAATTAAAATATGTTCTAGAAAATGAGAAATGAGATTTTTATAGTTTAATGTGATAGAGAAATTTAAAACGAGAATTTTGACACCAATTTTAAAGAAATCGGCCCAAGATTGGGCCGAACGGGCCAACCCGGGCTAACCGGACCCAAGGCCCAGCCAAGCCCTCATTCATTAAAGAGAGTTCAGCACTTTCTCCCTTCTCAAACACACACATGCTGAAACATAGAAAGGGAAAGGGGGGGGGGATGCACGACAGAGGGACAGTCCAATGGTTAGCTACCAGGACTTGTCGGGTTGGCTTTATAACCGACAGATGAGATTCATCAGCCACTAGGACAGGCATGCATCATATGCATTATATGTTAATTGATTGAAATGCCTAATTGATTGCATCATTACTTGCTAATTGCCTTACTTGCTTTCTACTTATGCATTTCTTTGCTTGATATAATTGTGCTTTCATATTAGATCATCGTTGGCAGTTAGGAGGTTTGCATGATTTGGAAAGGGGATACTTAGTTAGCCTGAAGATCCTTAAGTTAGTCGCCTGTTTTCAACTTTTATGGTTTATTACATTTATACGCTTTGATTATAATCTGGAAGTTCTAGGATTACCTTCGACTTTCTCAGGAAATTACATGTTAGATATTTGGGCACTGTTACCATGCTGAGAACCTCCGGTTCTCACCCATGCGGATTTTGTGGTTTTCAGATGCAGGACGTGAGGCTCCTCGCTGAAGCATGCTGGAGACTTCCTTTTGGCGGAGATCTTTAGCTTTTTGGGATTTTATGTTGGTCATTATATACTTGCTTAGATACTATATTATCCACTGTATATGTATTTTGTATCAACTCCTCTTAGAGGTTATTTTGGAGAAATAGGTTTTTTTGTATTTTGTCTTTTGGGCAACCCCTCTATATATGTATATATACTTATTCGCTCGGACTGGTTATCTTCACAATCTGAGTCCCGGGTCTTGATATATGTATTTTGGCACTCTTTGTATATCTCTTAGCATCAGCTTACTATTTATCTGTTTCGTTTACGTTATCGATTGGAGTGTTGCGCATTTTGATTTACCCCTTTTTTCTTCAAAGGCTCCTAGTTACAAATCTTTTACACTACTATATGTACTAAATTTTGCTTTTAGTGGTTGTAAGACCTTGCCACCTCTGTTTTATGAATTAAGCATAAGACTCTGCGTGGTAGGGTGTTACACTTGGCATGAAACATTATGCCAAGTTTTATGGGCTTATCGAAACTCACCACGAGGGTCGACAAATACGTCTCCTTACAAGCTGATTTATGGTCACGATGTCGTGTTCTCTTTGATAATGAGCGCATTTTGGCACTTGATAATCTTATTTGACAAAAAAGAGAGTATAGCTCGAGTTTATAATCGACGTGTGAAGGAAAAAGTTTTTCATATTAGTGACTGAGTTCTTGAAGTTATTTTACCAATGAAAAAGAAATCGAAGGTTTATGGTAAATGGTCTCCTAATTAGAAGTACCTTATTGATGCTCGAATTTATTGTACGGTTTAGAATTTCACAAATAAAATCTCATTGTAAGTATAGTTCTGAACCAACAAAGAATCCTCACATGCAAAAATATTGGTTGTCACAAGTACAAACCCTAATAAGAATTAACCGAAGTATTTAAACCTCGGGTCGTCTCACAAGGAATTGCAATGAAGTGGTCAATTATTAGCTATGAAGGAACAAGGGGTTTGGTTTATAAAAGGCAATAAAATAAATGACAGGAAAAGTAAATTAAGTAACTCAATGAAGCAATTAATAAAGAGAGATATTCATGGCAAGGGTTGAGAATATAGGCTTTCTATCCTAGTCATACAATGATTAATTCATCTTATTTAGTCAACTCCAACAAATGGAAGAAGGTATCATGTTATCTTCACATAGGGAGAACGTCAAACAAGACTAATTAATCAATTCACAATGATAAACAAGAATTTATCTTACTACGTCATCCTCGACGATGGAAGAAGGTATCATATTATCTTCACACTCAAAGAAAGTCTAATAGGACTAGCTAATCCCAATTCAAATATCCTAATCAACTCACTAAGTTAATTAGCAAGAGATTAGAGTTAATCGAAACAATACTAACTAAAAACTCTAGGTCACCAATCTAAATTGGGTATTCATGACTCAAGATTGCCTAATTACTCTTTCCAAGCTAAGAATGCTCAAAGTCTACTCGAAAGTCCAACTAAGCATTTTGTCAAACACTTGGTGGGTGTATAAGGAAAGCATAGTAAAAGTGCAAGAATAATAAAATCTACCAACTACCCATTGTAAGAAAAGTAAAATTCACAACGCAAATCAACAATAAAAGAGCATCAATCATCAAATTGCATTAAAGTAGATCCAAATCCAACATGAGCATTCATAAACATAAAATGAAGCATAAAAGGAAAATTAACACTACAAACCATGAGAATGAAAGAGTAAAAGCAAGAAATTATAGAGGAAACAAGATGAAAATAAATAATCAAACCTAGATCTAAGATGGAAATGGCTGTAAGAATCCTAATTCTAGAGAGAAGAGGGAGCTTCTCTCTCTAGAAACTAACCTACATGATGCCAATCCTACAACTAAGTGCTCCCCCCTTTGCTCAATCTTCAATTCTGCATGAAATACCCTCAGAAACGAGTGGATTTGGGCCTGGGAAGCTCAGAAATCGCCCCCAGCGATTTCACTTTAAGTGAGTCACGTGTCGAGCGTCACGCGTACGCGTGGGTGACGCGTGCGCGTCGATGGCCAAAACTCCTACTCATGCGTACGCGTGGGTGATGCGTGCACGTGGTCTGAAGATCTTCTTCTCACGCGTACGCATGGAGGACGCGTGCGTGTGGCCCTCAATTCTTCAAATGCTCATTTCTTCATGAATTCTCCACTTTGCATGCTTTTCTCCTCACTTCTTCCATCCAATACTTGCCTTATGAACCTGAAATCACTCAACAAATACATCAAGGCATCGGATGGAATTAAAGTGAATTAAATTTAGCTATTTTAAGGCCCAAAAAGCATGTTTTTACACTTAAGCACAAATTAAGGGAGAATTACAAAACTATGCTATTTCATTGAATAAATGTGAGAAAAGGTGATAAAATCCCCTAAATTAAGCACAAGATATACCACAAAATTGGGGTTTATCAAACTTCCCTACACTTAAACTAAGCATGTTGACGTTAGGATTTTCGCTGGTAAAGAATTTTATAAAAATAGTCGCGTTGTAGATATAGTTTCTAAACCGACAGAAATCCCTTCGTACAAACGTTTTGGTTGTCACAAGTAACAAACCCCTAAATAAATTGATAACCAAAGTATTTAAACCTCGGGTCGTCTTCTCAAGGAACTGCAGGGAAGTATGTTCTTACTATTGGCTATGAAGATTGTAAATTAGGGCTTTTGAAAGTAAGGAACAAGTAAATTGAATGACAAGTAAAATAAATAAATAACTGTAAAACACACTTTTGGCAAGGTATGAGAAATTAGAAGTCCTATCCTAGTTATCCTTATCAATAGAGACGAGAATTGAATCTTAATCCCACTTAGTTAGCCTTTACTAAAGCAAGGGAAGATCAAGTGGATTAATTAGTCTGATCTTCAGGTTCTAGTCAATTCCTAAGAAAGGACTGGAATTATTGAAGTTCAATTCAATTATCAAAGATAACAATTATCGATCACGTTAAGTTTGATAACTCCCGAGTTACTGATTTCTTAACCAAGACCAAAAGGGGAAAAGTAAATCTACTCGAATAAAAATATCTTCAGGTTGGAAGTAACAGTAACATAAACAAAAGAGAGCAATCATAAACTGAAATACCTCAATAACATTAATTAAAAGAATTATCTGTAACATAGAAAAGTTCATAAATTAAATTGAGAAGATAATTAATTAAAAGGAATGTTGAACCTGATAAAAGGGGCAATCATGAAAGCAAGAAAAAATCCTAAATCCTAATCCTAAGAGAGAGAGGAGAGAACCTTTCTCTAAAAACTACATCTAAATCATGAAAAGTGAATAATTGGAGACTCTCCTTTGAATGGATGCATTCCCCCACTTCATAACCTCTGATTTGTGCCTTCTGGACATGGATTTGGGCCAAAAAGGGCTTCAGAAATTGTTGGGAGCGTTTTCTGTAATTTCTGGTGCGTCACCTCTGTCACGCGTCCGTGTGGGTCACGCGGTCGCGTCATCTGGAGTTTTCCTTATCACGCGTTCTCTTCGGTCATGCGTCCGCGTCATCTGCGTTTTGCTCATGGCGTGCGATCGCGTCAGTTACGCGTTCGCGTCGCTGTCTTTTCGCGCCAGGCATGCAGCCGCGTCGCCCACGCGTTTGCGTCGCTGCCAGTTTCTTCAAAAACTCTATTTTGTGCTTTTCTTCCATTTTTGTATGTTTCCTTTCCATCCTTTAAGTCGTTCCTGCCTTAGAAGATCTGAAACTACTCAACACACAAATCACGGCATCGAATGGTAATAAAGGGTAATTAAAATAATTATTCTTAAAGCATAGGAAACATGTTTTTCACATATCTCACATAATAAGGAAGGAAAAGTAAAACCATGCAATTAATATGAATAAGTGGGTTAAGGATTGAATAAATCACTTAAATTGGGCACAAAATATATCATAAAATATGGGTTTATCAACCTTCCCATACTTAAACAATAGCATGTCCTCATGCTAAATCCAAGATAAAGAGTAAGGTTAAAGTTAAAGTGGTGGAATCTCATGCAATGCAATCTATTCTAAATGCAACTACCTAAATGAATCATGCAATTCTAATTGTCATTCACTTGTATATAAAACTTACATGTAGTTGAATTAATTCACATTCTCAAGGAATCATATATGCATAGCCAAACCTTAGATAATGTTAAAGCACTTTTACATTTGAGATGGGAAAGAAAAATATTGTACAAACTTGCAAGACAATTAACAATTTAAGCAGAGATATATGTTGATGAGCTATTGAACCCTCACTGGATTTTGTGTTTATTCTCTAGTCACTCAGTGTTTATTGGGTTAATCACTCTATTTTTCTTTTTATCCTTACTTTCTATAACTTTGTTCTTCATCTAACCAATCAACAATTACAAAATACAGACATACAAAAATCATGAGGTCTTTATTTAAGGTTGTAATGGGGCCAAGGTAAAGGTAAGGGTATATGTATAAGACTAAGTGAGCTAATAAGTGAATTCTTGATTAGTCTAAGATCTCACCTAACATACATATTTTGTAATTCAAAGGTTTCTTTGCCTATTTCCCCAAATTTTCTCACTTTGTATTGCAAGCTCATATATTAACTTTAACTTTTGTCCCATGTGCATTGATTCCTTTTATTTTGCAATTGGGGAATTTTTGTATCCCCTTTATTTAAATAAAAATATTATTTATTTATTTATTATTTTTTAATGCACATGGTAATTTAATTGTTTTGATTTCACATGAGCATGCTTCCCAAAACTTTTATTTTGAAATGTCTTTATTCTTTTTAACTTTCTACCTTTGTTTCTATAATCCATGTTCCCATAAGGTTCCCCACACTTAAACAATACACAATTTCTATCTTAAGCTAACCAAGGATTTAACTTGGGATTTTTATTTTATTTTTCTGCTTAAGGCTAGTATTGTGGTTTATAGAACAAGAGGAGATTAAAAGCTCAAGGGGGCTAACAAGGGTGATGTAAAAGGTAGGCTAATTTTGGGATAAGTGAGCTAGAATCAAACAATGGCCTCAATCACTTTCTTGGTATGTATCTATATTCTACAATTGGACATATAGATTAAAACAAAGTAAAGAACATCAGAATAAAAAAGAAGGGCGAAACACACATGAATAAAATATTATGGTTTGAATGTAACCATACAATTAAGCTCAAAACTCACAGGCTGTGTGTTCTCTAGCTCAAAAATCATATCTCAGTTATATATGTCATGCAAGTGAAAAATTAAGAGTTCCTATTATTCTCAATGTAAACCTTAGGGTGGCTTTAAAGTTTTAGTGTTTCTCCTTGATGAAATATTGTTAACTAACTAACATGTAATGCTATATATACAAGGTGTGGATTGTTTTTATTATGTTAAAGTCTCTAGTTTACTTCCTTTTTATTTTCAATTTAAACCAAACTTATCATATGCTAAAAAGGTAAACTATACTAATTAATCCACATATTCTATAGCTAATAAGTTAGAATTGCAACTAAACTAACTGGCTAAAATATGAACTAAAGTACAAAATGCAGAAAATAGAGTAAAAATACATGAAAAGAGCAATGTATAAGTACTGAGGAATAAAAGTAAGAATCAAAATACAGAAAAGTAATAGAATAAAATAAAAAGAGTCTGTAGTGGTTCACCAAGAAAAATACGCCAGAGATGGCGACCTCCCCACACTTAATATAAAGCATCGTCCTCAATGCTCACTCAAGCAGGGTGTGAAGGAGTGTCATCACTGGAATGATGTGTGGCTGGAGTCTCTGTGGTGGTGGCCTGAGGGTCTGCCTGCTGCAGAGGAGGTGCTGACTGAATAGGAACCTCTGGGTCTGCAGCCTGAATCTGATGCTGGGCCTCCTGCTATGGTGCAGCCTACTCCGGGCTTGCCTGCTCAGCCTCTCTCTGTGGATGGGTCTCCGCCTCATGATCATCCGCCTCCTCCTCAGATGGCTCTGATGGTGTGTCAGCCTTCTCCTGCAGGGTAAAGTGTTTCTCCCGCCAGGAGTCATCATGCATGATGTCCAGGATGGACATAGAGGATTCTCCTCTTTTCCGTTTGCCAGTTGTTGCCTTTCCTTTTCCTTTTCTTTGGGTGTTAGACATCCTGAAAAACAGAAATCTAGGATATAATAAAAACAGGAAAACAAGTAGGCAAATAACAAAATAAGCACGTAGTGGCAAAGGAGCAGTAGAATAATGAAATGAGTTGAATAATTGTGCATTTTGGATTGGTTCGGAATTAAAAAGCTGAGATGAGAAATTTCAATCCAAAAAGTAATAGAATTCATGTTAATTAGAAAAAACCATAAACATGCCTTGAGTTAAAAAGTAAAAGTAAAGAGTGAGTCAAAAACCAGAGGGGGTTGTTAGAAAGTTAAAAGTGGTTTTAAATTGAAAAAGTGGTTAGAAATCAAAATTCAGGGAGTTAGTAAAAAGAAAGTTAAGGTAAGCGGCATGATGATTGGTTTTTAAGTAACAAGAATTTCACAATTTGAAGCAACAGACAACTCATATTTAAGCAAGGAAATCAAGGTGTTGATGATTCATATCGATATACCAATAACGAAAATTTGAAATCAAATCATCAATAATGTGATTTATAAACCGGGGAAACAAAAGGAATAAGAATGTTGGCCCGTGCATTCATGAATTGGTTTGGTGAAAGCTAAAGAAAGCAAAATTAAAAATGCCAAAACCAAGACATGAATGAGAATCAAAACGATTTACAGAAAATTGGGCAGCATTCCAGCTAAAATTGGATGTTTCCGGAAAATAAACAGCAAGCAGAATAGTTCATATAAACTAAAATAAACTGCAAATAGATATAAATAATATGAACATGAAAAAGCAGTCGCAATAACAGTATGAACAGTAAGAATATCATATGAACAATACGTAGATCACAGCAACAGCAGAATTGCGAAATTTATAAAGCAAGTAGCAAGAACAACGCAATTAAACAGGCCTAAATCCACTAACCACATCCTAGGCTACCTAACCACCTAGAATCCACTACAACATGCATTTCTAACTAGCCTAAATGTAAACAGAAACGGAAAAAAAATGCAATTGACTACGAATTGAAATAAGAGTGGCGTTCAGCAGAACCTGGTAGGCGTATGAGCTAAGGGATTGAGAGATGGCTGGGGGTGGTTGTGGTGGTGGCTGATACGGCGGTGATGGCGGTTGGTGCGGCGGTGAACGGCTGTCCGGTGGCAGGAGTTGCTGTTTGGGGTAATGGGAGGGGTAGGTGTTAAGGGGGAAGGAAGGGAAGCGGTGAGGGTGTTAGTGGTGGGTGGAGCGGCGGTGATGGTGGCTTGGTGGCTGTGGTTGGGCGCGGCGGTGGCAGCGGTGGTGGAAGGAAGAAGAGAAGAGAAAGAGAAGAAACAGAGGGAAGGAAGAAGGGGGGTGGTGGCATCGCGGTCGTGGCTGGGTGGTCGACAGTGGTGCGACCGGTGGAGGTGGTTGGGGTGGCGAGGGGCAGAGAGGGGGTTGCAGAGAAGAGGAAGAAGAAAGGGGTTGGGGGGGTTTTCGCAACTGACGCGATCGCATGAGCAATGCGGTCGCGTCACACGCCTTTTTTTTATGCAATTATGTAATTATGCAGTATGCAATGCTAATGAATAATTTTCAGGTTCAATTGAAAAAGAATAAAAATAAATAACACGAAATAAAACTGAAAAAGAAACGATCATACCATGGTGGGTTATCTCCCACCTAGCACTTTTAGTTAAAGTCCTTAAGTTGGACATTGGATGAGCTTCCTGTTATGGTGGCTTATGCTTAAACTCATCCAGAAATCTCCACCAATGTTTGGAATGCCAACAGCCTCCGGGGTCCCAAACTAGGCATGTAAAGCTTTTGAGCAGCTTCAAACAGATTCTCAGGCTCCCGGGTGACGAATGTCAGAATAGATTCCAGGATCCAAAACTTTGCTTTTAAATCCGCCTTCGTCTTGATCTATATTTTTCCATCCGGGCGGTTTAGAAATTAGATTCTCACTAAGATAACCAAACATTTTTCGAGATCCATTTGATTGAACATGATGCCAATCCGTGCACTTCGAGTTGAAGCGTGGAACCTTATTGAACCTTGTGCACCAGCTCTGAGTGCGAGCCATTTCCCTCTTGCTCTTAAAGCCGCAGAGAGCTCTAAGCTGGCCATCTGTTTCAAGAAAACCATATTCAAGTGGAAAAGTAAAGATAAACGTTAAGGATTGTACCCACTTGAAGCTTGTATTAGGTGGTAATGGCCTTGGGGTAGGTGTTTCCAGTGGTTCTGTAAGTTCTACTCCCTTATGCTCTTCTGTAAATTTCTTCACTTCCTTGCAGAATTCTTCAAATGCAACATCGTCCTGATCAAAGTCTTCTATGTCTTCCTCATCACTCAAGTCATAAGCTGGAGGTTGAGAGAAATCTCCGCATCTTCTTCGTATTCACTTGGATAAGGTTCTTCAATCTCAGAGAATTCACTTGCGGATGCAAGTTTATTACTAGGAGAACTTGACTTGTGATTATCATCATCAAGGAAACTTGCTTCTTGGATTATTCCGTCTAGTTCTTCATAAAAGACTTGCCTTGGGGGTTGTGCACTATCCTCCTTAGCATCAATTGTAATGTCCTTGACAGAATTCTCCACAACTCTAGATTCCCATGGAAGTTCAGCGTCTCCTAAGTCTTCAACCAACTCTTCTTCATTTATAATGACAGCTTCCTCTACTTGTTCCAGTACAAAGTCACGCTCTGTTTTATCCACTGGAGTTTCTAGTATCTTCTTCATGCTACGCTCTTCATTAGATTGTCCACATGGGGTTGTAGGAGGTCCTTGAATGTCCGAACATCTAGAAGATAATTGACTTATTGCTTGCTCCAGTTGATGAAGGGTTGTTTGAAGTTGATCTACTGTTTCCTTGAGGCGAGCCTGTGATTCTGGAGGTGATGGATTTGGACATGGTATGTAGGGAAGTGGTGGTGTTTGGGAGTAATTGGATTGGGAATGGGGTAAATAAGGATCATATGGTGGTGAATGGTGAAAAGAAACTTGTGAGTGTGGTGGTTCAAAGCTACGTTGAGAGGGTGGTCTATAAGCACAGGGTGGGGCTTGTTGGTAGTTACAAGGTTGTCCACCATATCTATCAGCTTGGTATGCATTGTAGAATGGCCTTTGTCCATGATATCTAGGAGGGTGTTGTTGCCTAAAGGGTTGATCAAATCCTCTTGGCTCCATCCATCTTTGATCTCTCTGACCTTGATGCATATTTCTGTTATAGCTTTCACTCCTTTCAACAATATTAGAACTAAACTCAAAGCGAGAGGGGTGAGAATTTATAGTAGCTAATAAAAATTAAAAAGCAAAAATAAAAATAAATAAACAGCCAAAATAAAATATTTACAATAACCAATAATAAGGCACACGTTTGCAGTTCCCCGGCAACGGCGCCATTTTGACGTTAGGATTTTTGCTGGTAAAGAATTTTATAAAAATAGTCACGTTGTAGATATAGTTTCTAAACTGACAGAAATCCCTTCGTACAAACGTTTTGGTTGTCACAAGTAACAAACCCCTAAATAAATTGATAACCAAAGTATTTAAACCTCGGGTCGTCTTCTCAAGGAACTGCAGGGAAGTATGTTCTTACTATTGGCTATGAAGATTGTAAATTGGGGGTTTTGAAAGTAAGGAACAAGTAAATTGAATGACAAGTAAAATAAATAAATAACTGTAAAACACACTTTTGGCAAGGTATGAGAAATTGGAAGTCCTATCCTAGTTATCCTTATCAATGGAGACGAGAATTGAATCTTAATCCCACTTAGTTAGCCTTTACTAAAGCAAGGGAAGATCAAGTGGATTAATTAGTCTGATCTTCAGGTTCTAGTCAATTCCTAAGAAAGGACTAGAATTATTGAAGTTCAATTCAATTAGCAAAGATAACAATTATCAATCACGTTGAGTTTGATAACTCATGAGTTACTGATTTCTTAACCAAGACCAAAAGGGGAAAAGTAAATCTACTCGAATAAAAATATCTTCAGGTTGGAAGTAACAGTAACATAAACAAAAGAGAGCAATCATAAACTGAAATACCTCAATAACATTAATTAAAAGAATTATCTGTAACATAGAAAAGTTCATAAATTAAATTGAGAAGATAATTAATTAAAAGGAATGTTGAACCTGATAAAAAGGGGCAATCATGAAAGCAAGAAAAAATCCTAAATCCTAATCCTAAGAGAGAGAGGAGAGAACTTCTCTCTAAAAACTACATCTAAATCATGAAAAGTGAATAATTGGAGACTCTCCTTTGAATGGATGCATTTTCCCACTTCATAACCTCTGATATGTGCCTTCTGGACTTGGATTTGGGCCAAAAAGGGCTTCAGAAATCGCTGGGAGCGTTTTCTGTAATTTCTGGTGCGTGGCCTCTGTCACGCGTCCGCGTGGGTCACGCGTCCGCGTGGGTCACGCGTCCGCGTGGGTCACGCGTCCGCGTGGGTCACACGGTCGCGTCATCTGGAGTTTTCCTTATCACGCGTTCGCTTCGGTCATGCGTCCGCATCATCTGCGTTTTGCTCATAGCGCGCGATCGCGTCAGTCACGCGTTCGCGTCGCTGCCAGTTTCTTCAAAAACTCCATTTTGTGCTTTCCTTCCATTTTTGTATGTTTCCTTTCCATCCTTTAAGTCGTTCATGCCTTAGAAGATCTGAAACTACTCAACACATAAATCACGGCATCGAATGGTAATAAAGGGTAATTAAAATAATTATTCTTAAAGCATAGGAAACATGTTTTTCACATATCTCACATAATAAGGAAGGGAAAGTAAAACAATGCAATTAATATGAATAAGTGGGTGAATGATTGAATAAATCACTTAAATTGGGCACAAAATATATCATAAAATATGGGTTTATCACATGTCCTCATGCTAAAATCAAGAAAGAGACAAAGGGTATCACATTTATTCAATGCAATTAACTATATGCAATCTATCTAAATGCAAGCTATCTAAATGAATGCAATTACTTGGTCAAAATAAATCAATTCCCAAGAATACATATACAAGTACGGGGGCTAAAGCAATAGCAATCAAAGCAAACCCACAATTGAATTTTGAAAGACTTTACAAACTTGCAAGAAAAGATGATCATAGGTGGAAACATGTAATTGAGCGATCGAACCCTCACCGGATGTGTATCTGCTCTAGGCACTCAAGTGTATAGGGTTGATTCACTCAATTCTCCCCTAATCATGCTTTCCAAGATTTGTTTTTCATCTAACAATCAATAATTATTTCATGCATGCATACAAATATCATGAGGACTTTCCCATAGGTTGTAATGGGGCTAGGGTCAAGGTAAGATTGTATATGGTTAAGTGGACTAGAAATTGAATCTTTGATCAACTTAAACTTCCCACCTAACCTATGACAACCTATACAATTTCAAAGCTAACCTAACTACCCATTCATCACTTTTTCACATACTCATGCATTCTCTTTTTTATCACCACATATATGCATTGATTATTATTGAACTTCACTTTGGGGCATTTTGTCCCCTTTTTATTGCTTTTCTTTTTCTTTCTTTTCTATTTTTTTTCTTTTTTTTTTCTGTATATATATTTTTCTTTTTTTTTTCAAACTAAAATATATATACATGAGCATCAATACATATGATTTACACATTTAATGCATAAGTAGGTACCCAATTCCCATGATTTCCAATAAAGATACAAAAATACACTTTTATCTCTACCCAATGTTCCCAACTCTCCCAAAATCAAATAATGAACACTCTCACTAGCCTAAGCTAATCAAAGATCCAAATTAAGGACATTTATTTTTTTTTTGTTTTAGACTTGTAATGTGCAAAAATTAAATGGGTTAAGCATAGGCTCAAAATTGGCTAACAATGGAAGATAAAAGGTAGGCTATTTGGGTAAGTGAACTATTTGAAACAATGGTCTCAATCATATAAGTGCATGTATACACAAAATAATGGACATAAAGAATCAAACAAATCAAGGATTACAATCATAGAAAGAGAATAATGCACACAAGAATGAAAATAAGTTGTTATATGATGTAACCACACAATTAGGCTCAAAACTCACATGCTTGTGTTCTTAGCTCAAAAGTCATGTTCCACAATGTGTACAATTCAAGCAAGTTCTAAAAATTTTTTCAATCAATTGGGGTGCCCTATAGATAAAATTCTTGAAAAATTTCATTATTTTGACTGAGATTATTATATATACATATGCAAATAAGAAAATGCAACTAAAAATCCTAAAATACCTAAAAATGAAGTGCAAAAGTGTTGGGATAAGAAATTGTCACCCACAAAACGCCGACTAGTCGGACAACCTCCTCACACTTAAAAGTTTGCATCGTCCTCGGTACACTTAAAGATGAGCAAGGGGATACGGCGATTCTCCGAGTTGCCACCTTCAGCTAGCGGATCAACCGGTGCTGCATGTTCTTTCTTTCGCTTCTATTTTTGCTTATGGTGCATCAGTCATGAAAAATAAAAAATAACACCGTGAGATGAGAAAATCAAAAGCAAAGAAGCATGAATTATTGGAATGAGGTAAATCACTAGAATGGAGTGAGTGAATTAGTGTGATATTAATGAAACAAGTGTGTGAGTTCTAAGTTTGTGCGCGGTTTAGAACACACACTAGCATAAAAAGAACTATGTCACAATTAAACAAAAGAAAGCATACACTTCACTCATTCTAGTGTGCTTGAAATACTTGGAAATACTTGTAGGTTAAGATACAAACAAGTAGTGAAGAAGCATAGAAGCATTCAAGCAATTAATCAAGCAATTGTGAAATTGGATAACGCATGGACATCGATTGATGTGCAAGTAAACTTAGTAAACAAAATAGTATATGAAACTTACACAACAATCAATGACACCTATATTGAAGTTGTTGCAACACCTAAGTGACATAGAGGTGAAACACGTGGATGCTATGGAACTTAGAAAAAAGAATATAGAGGTCAAAAATCAATCACATAGCAAGCATGGTCCACAAAGCTTTACAAGGCTAAAAAATATGTCACTAGGTAAGCTTTCGATCCAACTTCACAATTCCAAAATCTTAATGCATGAAGTAGGTGATGTGGATAAGGGTAAATCATAAACAAGCATCACCTAAAAAAATGCATTGATAATGTATAATTGCCTAACAATAGATGATGAATGCATGGTGGCCAAAACATGCAATTCAAAAGATTTAAGAAGCTCAAAGGCAATGTAATTCACTTGGTATTCACAAAAGTTACGCATGGAAAATTCAAAACCAAGTAGTGAATTGTAACCTCAACAAGAGAATCCAACAATGAAAATTAACAGCAATGATGTTAGACTAACATCTCATCAGTAATCAACAGCAATTATCAGTAAACAAGATTAATAATCCAACACTTATAAAAAAAACGAGAAAATAAAATGAGGATTAAACTAACTAAACACTAACTATCTAAAAGGAATGGTTATCAATGGTGTTTGGGAGTGTTGGATGAGGGGTAAGAGAAGGGAAGAAGAAAGAGGAAGGAAAGAAATGGAAAGAAGATGAGAAAAGAAGTGTGTGAAAGAAGGGCATCCATGCGTACGCGTGCATCGATGCGTGCGCGTGGGGATGGCGAAATGGAAACAATGCGTACGCGTGAGGTACGCATACGCATAGGTAGCCTTGCGCAAAAGGCACAGTGTTCGCACAGTGCAGGCGCAACTCTCGGGTTTTTAGTTGAGAAGTGGAAATTTTGAATCCACGCGTATGCGTGGATGACGCGTGCGTGTGGATGGTCGAAAATACTTGGGTCATGCGTACGCGTGGGGCACACGTACGTGTGGGTTGGTGCTCTATTTTTCAAAATTTTTCAAGTTCTTGCACCAAACCAAGCATTCCAAACCTCCAAACAGCTACCAAAACACCATAAAACCTTATTTAACCTTTTAGACTCCCAAATAAACTCAACTAACTAAGCAAAACATGAAATTAATCCTATTTTACCAATATATACAAAAGTGAAGAATGAAAAGATGTTACCATAGTGGGGTGTCTCCCACCTAGCACTTTTGTTTATTGTCCTTAAGTTGGACTTATGGGGAGCTCTTCATCAAGGTGGCTTGTGCTTGAATCCATCCTTGAACATGCACCAATGCTTGGACTTCCATTGTGCTTCATCATTCAAAGTAATAACTCCAAGCCTTGATGGAGTTCTTCACAAACCACGGGATCCCAAAGTTGATCCACACCTTGTAATCCGGGATTCCAAACTTTGTTTTCACACCTGTCTTCAAGTTGATCACTTTGATTCCGTTCGGGTGGTGGAGAAGACGAATTCTCATGAAGGTACCAAACTACCCTCTTAGACCCATCCAATTGAGTACTAGTCCAACACTTGCTTCTAGTCCTTGAAGCTTCAACCATAATGAGCCTAGACTTACACCGCCAACCACTAAACATCCTCCTCTTACGCTTAATTCCACAAAGCACCCTAAGTTGGCCATCCGTTTCAAGAATACCATATTTAAGTGGGATAATAAAGCTAAGAGTTAGAAATTTTACCCACTCAAATGAAGGATTAGATGACAACCTAGGTGGAGGAGTTCCCAACGGTTTTGACAAAGCACGCTCCACTCCCGTCCATCCTCTTCTAGAGGCGTCCACCACTTGGCAAGGTTCTTCAAGCTCTACCTCTTGCCAAGCTTCCTCAAGTTCACATTCTTCTCCACCAAATTCTTCTATCTCTTCCCCATCACTCAAATTATAAATAGGAGGTTTAGTAAAGTCCACCTCATCATTAATTTCGAGCATAGTGGGGAAGGATTCTTCAAACTCAAAAGGATTATATGTTGATGCGGAATCATCATAGATAGGAGGGCTTATTGCTTGGAACACTTCTTCCAATTCTTCACTCACAATATGCCTTGGAGGTTGCACATCCTCCCCAACATTGCTTTCTAGTCCAATGTAAGAAGTCTCAACAAGATCATCAAGGGGATTAATCAATGTGGACAAAAAATCACTAACGATAAAATCTACTTCTTGATCAATTTCCTTCAACTTTCTATCCACTTCCTTAACATCACTCTCCTCTTTAACATCCCTTCCAAACTCCATGGAAGAAGGCTCTTCAACTTGAGATTCCTCTATGTGCTCAACATATCCTAAACATCCAACCACTACTTCCTCTTGTTCAATAATCTCTACCTCCTCTTCTTGTTGTACTTCTTGCTTTAACTCCTCTTCCTCACCTTGGAGCTCCAAATTCACTCCCTCGCTAAGCTCCTTGGTTAATCCTCTACATTTGTCAATAGGAGTATTTGGAATGCATGAGCTTAGATGGGAGGCTATGTGGTTAATGGCTTCATTCATAGTAGCCAACTTGGCTTCTAGCTCCTTAAACTCCTTTTTCGTCCTCTCTTGTTGCCTTTGGATAAGAGAGTCAAGATCTCTTAATTCTTTCATGAGGGCTTCGTTGGGGGCGGTGGTGGGAGGGAGGGTTCATTGTTTGAGGGAAAGGGATTGTAGTTGGAAGGTGGTTCATATTGGTGAAAGTCTTGAGGTGGTGTATATGGAATTTATGGTTCACGGGAGTATTGGTGTTGGAATAGTGGTGGCTCTAGACATGGTTTATAAGGTGGTTGGTATGGTGGGTATGGGTTAGGATCATATGGAGGTGAATGGTGGTATGAGGCTTGTGAGTATGGTTGTTGAGGGCTATGTGGAGGGAAGGGGTCATATGTATGTAGTGGTTGTGGTTGACAATCGCAATCAGGATCATCACACACATTAGATTGGTATGCATTAGGATTGGGATTATACCCATAAGAGTCCGGAGAGTAGTCATGTTGGGGTGGCGCTTGAACGACTTGGATGGAATAAAATGCCTTTTGTTCCTTG
Source organism: Arachis hypogaea (assembly GCF_003086295.3). Classification (NCBI taxonomy): domain Eukaryota; kingdom Viridiplantae; phylum Streptophyta; class Magnoliopsida; order Fabales; family Fabaceae; genus Arachis; species Arachis hypogaea. Next base: position 106,092,165 of record NC_092052.1, on the reverse strand, counting down.
CGCATCTCCGTGAGGAGAGTATTCATGTCCCCAAGCACTCTTGTACAACTTGGTTCGGAAGGAGGTTGTTGCCGAGAGGGTTGTCCATAAGCTTGGGGCTCCTTCCACCTTTGATCTCCAAATCCTTGATGCATGTTTTCATTGTAATTTCCATCTCCTACAACATAGTTTGAACCACACTCATAGCCAAAATGATGAGAATTCATAGTGAAAGCGGAAATAAAACAAAAACTAATAAGACTAATAAAAACTAACTCCTAAAGCAAACAAAAACAAACAAAGAAACATATTCACATATATACAATAGCCAATAACATAGCACCATTGCAATTCCCCGGCAACGGTGCCATTTTGATGCTCGAATTTATTTTACGGTTTAGAATTTCACAAATGAAATCTCGTTGCAAGTATAGTTCTAAACCAAAAGAATCCTCACATGCAAAAATATTGGTTGTCATAAGTACAAACCCTAATAAGAATTAACCGAAGTATTTAAACATCGGGTCGTCTCACAAGAAATTGCAATGAAGTGGTCAATTATTGGCTATGAAGGAACAAGGGGTTTGGTTTATAAAAGGTAATAAAATAAATGACAAGAAAAGTAAATCAAGTAACTCAAGGAAGCAATTAATAAAGAGAGACATTCATGGCAAGGGTTGAGAATATAGGCTTTTTATCCTAGTCATACAATGATTAATTCATCTTATTTAGTCAACTCCAACAAATGGAAGAAGGTATCATGTTATCTTCACATAGGGAGAACGTCAAACAAGACTAGTTAATCAATTCACAATGATAAATAAGAATTTATCTTACTACGTCATCCTCGACGATGGAAGAAGGTATCATATTATCTTCACACTCGAAGAAAGTCTAATAAGACTAGCTAATCCTAATCCAAATGTCCTAATCAACTCACTAAGTGAATTAGCAAGAGTTTAGAGTTAATGGAAACAATACTAACTAACAACTCTAGGTCACCAATCTAAATTGGGTATTCATGACTCAAGATTGTCTAATTACTCTTTCCAAGCCAAGAATGCTCAAAGTCTACTCTAAAGTCCAACCAAGCATTTTGTCAAACACTTGGTGGGTGTATAAGAAAACCATAGTAAAAGTGTAAGAATAATAAAATCTACCAACTACCCACTGCAAGAAAAGTAAAATTCACAACGCAAATCAACAATAAAAGAGCATCAATAATCAAATTGCATTAAAGTAGATCCAAATCTAACATGAGCATTCATAAACATAAAAGGAAGCATAAAAGTAAAATTAACACTACAAACCATGAGAATGAAAGAGTAAAAGCAAGAAATTATAGAAGAAACAAGATGAAAACAAATAATCAAACCTAGATCTAAGAGGGAAATAGCCCTAAGAACCCTAATTCTAGAGAGAAGAGGGAGCTTCTCTCTCTAGAAACTAACCTACATGTGGTGTGGAATTTATAACCCACAAATTAACCGGCAAGTGCACCGGGTCGTACCAAGTAGTACCTCAAGTGAGTGAGGGTCGATCCCACGAGGATTGATGGACTAAGCAACAATGGTTGATTAATTTACTTAGTTAGACAAACAGAAAAGAGTGTTTTGGTATTCAAGAGCATTAAACAATAATTCAGGAATTAAAACAGCAAGCAATAAATAAGTGGTGAATAATATATGGGGAAACAGTTAAGGCTTCAGAGTTATCTATTTTCCGGATTGACTTTTCTTACTAACTATTCTAATCATGCAAGATTTAATTCATGGCAAACTATATGTGACTAAACCCTAATTTCTTAGACCTTTTTAGTCTCCTCTAATATTCATCAACTGCCAATTCCTTGGTCACTTAATTCCAATTAGAGGGTGAAGTTCAATTCTAGTTTATATGCCATAGAAATTCTAATTACCCAAATATAAGAGGATTATATGTCACGTATCTCGTTAAGTCCAGATAATTAGAAATTTAGGAGAATATATTTTCAAGCTGTTGTTCAAGTAAAGAGCTTTTCCAAGTTATACAAGAACTCAATTAGAACAAGGGTCATACTTCCGTTCCACCCAAATTCATAAGATAAAGAACGAAAACAATTCTTGAATTTTAAATCAGTACATGAACTAAAATAGAAAAATAATAGTATCAATCTATACAATAGACAGAGCTCCTAACCTTAACAGTGGAGGTTTAGTTGCTCATGGTTCAGAGAGAAAAACTAGGATTCTGAAAAACTGTAAAGTGCGGAATGAAGAGAAGAGAGAGGTGAAGATTCCTTTTATAACTAATCCTAATTAATGTAAAATATATTTTCTAAAACTAAATAATATCTTTTCCTATTTGTAATTAAAATAAAAGATTTAATCAAAATTAAATCAAAGACAATCGTGCAGTATCAAGTAGATGGAAGGGGGACCACTGCTCCCTTTTTAACTGGCGCCTGTAATCATTTGCTTTTGGAGAATTTGTGGTTCTGGCGCCTAACTTGAAAAATTCCAAGTTAGGTGCCACCTTGACCGTACAGCTGGAAGAGAAGTATATACTATTATATATCATTGGAAAGCTCTGGAAGTTAACTTTCCAATGCCACTAAAATCACGTCAATTGAACCTTTTTAGCTCAAGTTATTTTTGTTTGAGTGAAAGGAGGTTAGGGTTGACAGCATCATTCGCCTTCTTCTCTTTTTCTGCGGAAACTCCATCAAATCCAGCCGAATGCTATCTAAAATAAATAGAATTACACACGACTCAAAGTAGCATCCATGGTGGCTAAAAGAAGTTTAATTCTTGATTAAACTTAACAAATTGAATGCAAATTCACTAGGAAAAGATAGAGAAGATGCTCACGCATCACAACACCAAACTTGAATTGTTGCTTCTTCTCAAGCAACCAAAACTAATATAGGCATAGGATGTGAATTTTCATGAGAATGAGAGTTCGATTAAGCTCATGTCTCTTCTTGAAGTGGGGTTTACAACTGCAATCATGAATAAGGTTGGCATCTCACTATCCTTTGAATCAGAAGAATGTTACTGTCATCTGGAATTAGAATCCGGATAATATTATGAATTCTCTAGTCTTTATTCTTCCTTTTAATCCTTGAACACAGCAATTTTTCTTTGATTCTCTTTTCATTGGTTCTTTGCACCTTGAGCCTAGCCGTGACTTTAAATGTTTTGTCTCAAGCTTCACTTGACACAAAAACACCACAAGCACTTGACTGGGGAACTCTCTTTATGTTCTGATTTTTCTTTTAGTTACCCCCAGACAGTGGTGCTCAAAGCCTTGGGCATACTCTGCTAACTGCATTTGGTCTCGACTCTAAATATTCTGTCTCAAGGATTACTTGACACAAGAACACCACAAGCATATGACTAAGGAAACAACTCTTTGAGCTTTTAATCATGTCTGACCTCCTTAGTCATTGATGCTCAGAGCCTTGGACCTTGCTTTTATTTTTCTTTTACTGTTTCTTTTGCTTCAAGGATTAAACTTTCACTAATTTCAGAGAAGTCATAATAGTTCTCCAAATTCTTGTTTCTTATACATCAACATCCTTTGATTCAAATTCAGATATGCATTGTTCATGTCATGCATTCAGGATTACAGAAAATGCCACCACATTTAAGTAAATAAGACTATTCTTCAATATAAACTCAATCTCTCATGCAATACATCATTTTCTTTTCTTTTTGATTCCAAGCTCAGTGAGTAATGCATGAGACATTCCTTCAGACTAAAAATCAAATAACAAAATAAATAGTAAATTAAACTAGAACCTAGATAAGTAGAAAAAAAGAACCTAATATAGTAAGAACGGGAAGGAATATAGAATGAAAGGAACTCAACCACCTCAGTTATCCTAGTGGCCGTCAGGCTGTGCTCCCCCGTGAAGATGATTTGCCTCCCTTTTGGTGCCATTAAAATAAACAGAAAGTCCAAAAGCGAAGCGACAACACCAAACTTAAAAATTTGCTTGTCCTCAAGCAAAGAAGAACTGAAAATAGAGAGACATAAAAAAAATATGGAAGAATAAAAATAAATATTAGTACAAAAAAATAAAAAAAATAAAAAAACAAAAAAAATTAAAATTAAAATTTATTTTTTTGTTTTTTTCTTTATATATATATATATATATATATATATATATATATATATATATATATTTATTTATTTATTTATAGATATATAGATAAGAGGGGGGGACGTGCATCTGTATATATATAAAAGGGGGGGGGAATATATACGTTTAAAAATATATAGTATGGGAAGGGGGTATGATATATATGTTATATCGGGGGCATATATATGTGTATAAATATAAGGAGGGGGAATCAGATCCATGTGATTTGGCTGGGATCCTAATGGATTACGCCTAGAATTGGTGAAGATTGCGTATCTGGTGCCGAACTTGGATGGAAGGAAGTTCGCTGTTGCACCTCGTGTGAAGCAGCTCCTCTCCATGCTGAATTTGGTGTACACCAAGTTCGGCGCTAACGCCTTCTATTTTTTTTAACCCCACGCTGAATTAACCTTTTTTAAGTGTTCGGTTCTTGTTCTAAAATTTTTGCATGATCAAAATACATGTAAAACAAAGAAAAAATAGTAAAACTCAATAAAAATCAAATAAATAACAAAATCAAACCAATAGAAAATTAACTAAGGATACGAAATTATCGGGTTGCCTCCCGACAAACGCTTCTTTATCGTCACTAGCTTGACGGTCAGATCCTCTAAGGAGGATGATCATAGGGGCTTAGCTCTTCTCCCCTCACTGTGAATTTCTTTCCTGTGTCCCCATAACGTAGCTTAATATGCTCCAGAGAGAGGATTCTGTTTACCGTATAAGTCCACACTGGATTGCTAGTCAACACCACCTTCATTCCTGGAGAGAAACCTTCAGTGGGGATCTTTTTGTTTCTCCATCTCCTGTGTACTTTCTTCTTTTTGGGGACCTCCTCCTTAGTGGATGATGCATTCCCGACACCAAACGCAGGTTTGATGTCAGGAGGGATTTTATTTATTGTTACTAAAGGAGGTTTGAGCTGTAAATTCTGCTGTGCATTATCAGGGGGTTCTTGAAGGTTTGGAGTAAGAAGCTCAGTCTGCATGCACCTCTCTTCTTCACCTGCTGAATGTATATCTTTGAAGACATGAAAGACTAGTTGCTCATTATGCACTCTAAGCACTAATTCACCCACCTCTACATTGATTAGAGCTCTCCCAGTGGCTAGGAATGGTCTTCCCAGAATTATAGAGGTATTCTCATCCTCCCCCGTGTCAAGAGTCACAAAATCTGCTGGGAGGAAGAACTTACCCACTTTGACCAAGATATTCTCCACTAATCCGTATGCAGGCTTCATAGATTTGTCTGCCATCTGTAATGCTATCCTTGTGGGTTGTGCCTCTTGGATTTGCAGCTTCTTCATCACAGACAAGGGCATTAAATTGATGCTTGCTCCCAAATCACATAATGCTTTCTCAAAGGTTGTGCTCCCAATGGTGCATAGAATTTGAAAGCTCCCTGGATCCAGCAGCTTCTTTGGCAAGTTATTCTGAATGATGGCACTACATTCCTTAGTCAGGACCACTGTCTCATCTCCCTTTAAAGGCTTCTTCTTTGACAACAGCTCTTTCATGAACTTAACATAGAGAGGCATTTGCTCCAAAACCTTAACAAAAGGAATATTGATTTGCAACTTTCTAAAGACTTCTAAGAACTTTGAAAACTGCTTGTCCTTGGTCTCCTTTTAAAATCTCTGAGGATATGGCATTTTAGACTTGTACTCAGGAGCCTTTGGCAGTGTAGTGTAATACCCGGTCTAACCGAAATTAATTAAATAATAAGTTAAATAGGAGCGGATATGGTTGAAAGATTTGGCAATTGGAATTTGATAATTTAAATATGATATTTGGATTCAGTGAATTTTTCCGAGTCGAAAAACATAGTTTTCTGCGTAAAAGCGCGTAGTGGAATTTTGACCAGCAGTACCGGCTGAGATCTGTCTGGTACTACAGCTGAGAAAATTGATTATGAGTAAATAAGATTAAGAAATGAGGAATTATAATTAGGAAAGGTAGAAATATCTAAAGTGCGATTTAGAGCACTAATCTTAAAGGTTTTAGCCCAAAATTGGGCCAACGGGCAAAAAATAAGTGAACCGGGCCTAAGTGGGCCCAAGACCCAACATATATAAACATTAGTTATGAGCATTTCAGCTCATTTTACCCTAAAAAGAAGGGTTGGGGCGCTGAAATTGAGAAGAGAGAAGAGAAGAGAGAAAACCTAACTCTCTTTGATCTTCAAACCACCATAACTTGAGCTACGGAACTCCGATTGACGAGCCGTTTGCGGTTACGCATCGCTCTTCTCATCCTCTACAATTCTATTTAAGTTTTGTGGTGATTATTCCATTCATCTCTGCCCAGTTTTCGAAATTCCCCACTGTTACACATTTTTGGGTAGTTAGTATTGAAATCTTGTGATTTTAGGGTGTTTAGGGATACTCCAACATGGATTCTAAGCGAGTTCTATCCCTACTTCATATGGGCTGAGGTAAGAAGTGCTCAAACCCTTATGATTTGTCATTTTTATGAGCCCTAGGTTGATGTATGTATGTGATATTGGTTATGTTAGTGTATTTGGTGATGTTAGTGCACAATTAGGAGATTGGTATTGCTTGAGGAGCTTTGGTGAGGTTTGGAGCTAAGGTTGGTGAAGACTTCCAAAGAAGAAGCTCGATTGGTTTGGCTACAAGAGGTACGGTTTAAGTTTCATTTAAGTACTGTGTGTTGTGATGAGAATTCCTAGGCTAGATGCCCCTAGGATTAAGTTTGAATTGTGTAAATGGTTAGTGCTAATATGCATAGTTGATATGTAATGTGAATTAATGATTGGGTTGAGAATTGTGTGGCCTTGTATGCTTGGTGTATTGAGAATTTGATGTACTGGGTAATGAGTATTGATTTGTGGTTTATGCATTTAAATTGTGAAAATTGGGCCGGAGGCCGTGAATTTTGGGCCAGAGGCCGGAAAGAGGTAAGAAAGGTAAGTCGATGTGTGCATTGTATGATGGCACAAGTGATTGGATGAATTTCAGATAATGAATATATGAATGATTAGGTTGGTTATTGAATATTAAGGTTTGAGGAGTTGAAGTGTGGAATTTGGTAATTTTGGGCGAAATTATGTAGATGAGGTATGTTTGGTTTGGTTGAGATATATTATGTGATCATATATGTGATTATGATTATTGATGCCTTGATGGTATGATGATGCATTAGAGATATGTATGTTGTGATGTATGCTTGAGGAATGATTAAGGTTGATTTGTGGGAGAAACCACGTGATAGTGAGTATGATGTTGATTATGTATAATGATGGTTGATTGGAAATGGTATTATTAAAAATTGGGATGAGGAAGGATGTATGACATGATATTGTGTTTGTCCTTTAGCCATTTGATTGAGAAGTGTTAAAATGGTTGGATGTGGTTTTGGGAATTTTGGTAAAGTGTCAATGTGTGAGTTGAGGATGGCTTGATGTTGATTTTGGAACATTTTGATTGATTTCAAAAAGGGTTGAAATTGGCATGTTTTGTTTGATTTTGAAAATAGTTGAGAATAGCTTGTTTTGAAAATGGCACCTTGTGGTTTTGTATGAAAACATGGTTTTTAGGTATATTTTGATGGGACATAACTTGGACTATGGATCTCTGTTTTGTGCCAAATTTGTTTAGAAATGAAATTGGATCCGGGATGTCCATGCCGTTTGAAGAACGGGTGAAAAACGATTTAAAATGAGAGAGTTATGTCCGTCGGAAGATTGGGGGTTGAATTTGTAAATTCTGCAGCTTTTAACTTAGAAAATTTTTAGCAGAACGACCCTCCGCGCGTAGGCGCACTTGGCGCGTACGCGCCGTTCTTCAAGAAACAACCATCCACGCGTGCGCGTAGTTTGTGCGGGCGCGTCGATGCGCTGCACCAAATGCCCAGCCATTTTTCCGAGAGTTGTGCCAGTTTTGTGCCTGGGGCACAAATGTATCCGCGCGTACGCGTGGCTGACGCGTGCGCGTCGTTTGGCTATTTTTCAACCCGCGCGTCCGCGCGTATGACGCTTGTGCGTTGATGAGTTTTGTGGCCATCCACGCGTGCGCGTGGAGCGCGCGTACGCATGGCCCTGTTTTCATGCCAAAGTTGATTTTTGAGTTTTTAAAGCCAAATCTCATACTTCTAAGCCTCCGATCTCACCCCTTATGTATTAAATCATTATGATATGCCTTGCAATGAGAAAGGAGCTAGGGGATGTGGTAACTTGCGAGTGAAGCAAGGGGAAGGGTTATGATCAATGATGATCAAAGATGATTATATGAGATATGGAGGATGACGGTGGAAGTACCGTGTATGTCATGAGCCGAAGGGCTATATTTATTGATAAATAGCCGGTTCTTGGTTGAACCAGGAGCCGGATGGCTGAGTTATTGCCAGGTTACGGCAAAGCCATTACCGATTATGGCTGAGTATAAATGCATATATGATTAATGAATGAATGTGTTAAATGGATAATAATGAAAAATGCTGAAATATGATGTGTGACCCCGGGTAGTAGGCAGTGGCGTTGTCCACTTGCTCCGGGTATGAAACGGGAAAGGATGTTTATGATAAAAGGGATTAATTATGGAGTTTTGAATAAATGTGTATTTGTGATACCTGGGTAGTAGTAAGGGTGGTGGTTCGTCCCGCTTGCTCCAGGTTAATGTTTGAGATTTGATAACAGTGATGATTGCTTCTAAACTGAATGAATGTATGTTTTGAGATCCTGGGTAGTAGCAAGGGTTGTGGATCGTCCCACTTGCTCCAGGTCAGAGATTGTGACGCCTGGGTAGTAGCAGCAGTAGTGGTGAATCCACTCGCTCCAGGTTGAGTTTTTGAACACCCGCCTGGGTAGTAGCCGCAGTAGTGGTTATTCCACTGGCTCTGGGTTGAGCGGGTAGTAGCAAGGGGGTTGTAGCTCAAACCTACTTGCTCCGCAATGGGTGTTTCTGTCCAATGGTTAGCTACCAGGACATGTCGGGTTGGCTATATAACCGACAGATGATATCATCAGCCATAGGGCAGGCATTCATCATTTGCATATGTTTGAATTATTTGGGTTTGCCATTTGTTTTGGATTTCTACATCATATATGCCATGTTACCTGACTATATGCTACTTGTTCTACTTGTACCATATTTGTGTATTACTTGCCTGTATTGCTTGTGTTTGTACAACTGAGAGGCCCCTCATGCTGGTGTCGGTGGGTGTTGAGGGATGTTCTTGATGAGATGAATTGATGATGCGATTGCATGATGATGATGATTATTGAATGAGATAATTGGGGCTCCCTAGGTAGACGTAGTGATGTAGTTTCACTAGCTCCAGGCGAGGGTATGATGTATTAATATAGAATTGTTGAGGCAGAACAACTGATGATGGTTTTGCTTATGATTCTGAGTCTGATTCGTGAAGAGTCAGCGAGTTGGGAAACATGTGAAACATGAATTAAATTTAGCACTCCCTTATGACAGTTGCCTATTCACGGATTAGCGAGAACCTAGGATGAATAATTGGTGAAGAAGCTTAGGATGCTTAGTGAGTTTTTATTGCAGTGCATTGTATTTATTTGGAATTTTTACCGTACTAGGAACCCATGGGCCCGGGGTTCTCATTCCGTATATATCTCTTGTTTTTCAGATACAGGTCCAGGTGCTCAGCAGTGAGTTATGGGTCGTCTGAGAGACGGCGAAGATCTTTATTTTCTCTACTTTGTGTTTTGCTTAGAATCTCTCCACCTTTGTTTTAGAAAGGTTATATTATGTATTGAACTCCTTTGAATTTGCCTATAGAGGCTCTCATGTTTCCTTCGGGAGAGATTAGGATATACTGTTGTCAGCTACTTTCATACTGTACCCTAGCCGGCCTAAACTTCACGGGTCACGACTAGTTGCTATTTACTTATGTTATATATATCTATCTGTTATCTATCTCTTATCTCCTCTGCGACTTGTTCGTATATCGTTTTCGGCTTCACGGTTTATCTTTTGTTGTCGAAGCGTGAGTGATACATCTTCGCGATTTTTATTTCTACTCTTTTCAGGCTTCTCGGTTAATACTCTTTTCGAAATTACCTATATTTATTTATTAAAAATCCTCCTGAGAGTCGTACCACCGTAATATCATTGACTTATGACTCGAGCATAAGGATTTGAATATTAGGGTGTTACATTATGGTATTAGAGCAGTTTGTCCTCGTGAGCCTGAGGGATGGAACTGCTTATGCTTCAATACATACTCTGAGTCTGTGCCTGTGCTAGTTAGGGTATCTAACTGATACATCTAGCATGAAGTCTATGAGTTTACCTTTGGTACTTTGAAGCACTATACTTCCGATATTGAAACTGATCAACTTGATATAGATTGTTTGGTGTGTATAGGAACCAGATGGCACCTCGTGGACCCGGTCGGGGACGTGAAAGAGGTCATACTAATACGCAGGAACCGGAAATCTACTCGAATAACCCGGTAAACCTTATGGCGGCGTTGGAGAATATGGCTGCTGCTATGCAGGCCACTGCGGAAGCTCTTGGGCAACAGATGAACAATAATGGCAATGGCAGAAGGGAAGCTCAGGGCCCGATGACACTGGCAACCTTCTTAAAGGTTAATCCACCTAAGTTCAAGGGAACCACCAATCCGAATGAAGCTGATACTTGGTTTCAGGCCATGGAGCGAGCATTGCAAGCGCAGTTGGTGCCTGAAGAGCAGTGTGTTGAATTTGCTACCTATCTACTCACGGGGGAAGCATCGCATTGGTGGCAAGGGGCTCGACGTCTCCTGCAACAGGGGAATGATCTTATCACTTGGGATGCCTTCCAGGTGGAATTCTATAAGAAGTACTTTCCGAATTCCACCAGGACAGCCAAGGAATTGGAGTTACTGCAGCTAAAGCAAGGTGCTATGTCCGTATCTGTGTATACAGACAAATTTGAGGAGCTATTCAGGTTTTCCCGCATGTGTCAAGGAGCTCCGGGAGACTTCAAGGAATGGAAATGCATTAAGTATGAAGGAGGGCTCCGAGGTGACATCTTAAGTTCAGTGGGACCAATGGAGATCCGAACTTTTTTAGAGTTAGTGAATAAGAGCAGAATTGCTGAAGAGTGTGTGAAAAGGAGGGTTGCAGAGAAAGGAAGTCATAGAGAGCACAACCAAGGATTCGCACCAAGGGGTCGAGAGTTTAAGGAGAGAGGATACGTACAACACTTTCCCCAACGACAGACTAACCTTGCGACGAGTGAGGAGTCCCAAAGGAATGGTAAGGAAAAATGGGCAGCGGCTGCTTCTGATGTTTCGAGCTGTCAGAGATGTGGGAGTCATCACCCAAATAGGCCGTGCCGATTGGGGTTAGGTGTATATTACAAGTGCGGGTTACCAGGGCATGTATCAAGAAATTGCCAACAAGGAGAGAGTCAAGATGCAGGCCGATTGCGACAGTAAGATTGAGGTAATTGCAATAATCAGGCTTAAAGGACAGTGCGTGATTTTATAATACTGCATGTACAGTAAAACTGGGAACGTCGAGTTTAATATTAGACTGAGGAGCAAACCGGATGGTCCGAGTAAGGATTTGCCTTAATACAAATGGATAAATGCCTGTGATGTAAACAATTTTTTTTTGTTGAGAATGATGTGTTGTGTTTGTTATGTAGTTGGTTGATTTCTGGATTTTTGGTGAAACGGATTGAACCTGTGACTTTTAATTCCTTTGATTTAAATAGATAAGGAATGGTCCTAAATGAGGGATTTGGAAACGTTGATTTGAAATGCCAATCATGCTAAGTTGTGGTTGAGTACTTGAGGAAGTAAGTGATAAAGCTCGTACTAGACGAGAGATCAAAATAAAGCAGCAGAAGCTTGCGGAAGCAGTAACACAGGATAGCTACGAATAGGAGCTGTAAAAGTTTACTATAATATCTTAAGTTTGAATACTAGAAGGGTTAAGTGGGTCACTGCAAGTAATGATCCCCAAATAGTTGGAATTGATTGCGGCTACGAGCTTGGATGGTTCTAAAGCGGATGAGGAAATTATCATTGATGCATAATTGGATTTAGATGATGAGAGAGTGCAAGTTGTCGTGTTTGAGAGATGAGTACCATGATGTTTGGTCATAGTGACCTTGGAATTAGATTGAGATTTATAATGATTGGTTTTGAGAGACGAATGTGAAAACCATTAAATTGAAATGCTGATGCAGTACTGAGATTGGTTTGAGGGAACCAGTGACGGGTGGTAAACTCCAATTTTTGGGGAGGTACTGTTGAAAAATTTTCCCCAAGAATTTGAAAGAGCGTTGGTTATGTTTTGAAGATGATCTTTGATTGATTATAGTGATGTGAGATGATGGCTATGATTAATGATGATGGTAATATTATTGATGACATGATTTGAGATTTAAAAGGGTGTGAGTTGATGAGACGATAAAAGTAAGGAACGAGGCTATTGGTCGGCGTTGGACGAATGACCGAGAACCTCGGATATAGAGAAATCAGAGCGCGGCAACGGAAGTGCGCAGCGTAAAAGGACCTTGGAACTGTTATGCGTTGGATATAGAGGCAGACTACGCTCGCGTACTCGCAGTGATGGATAGAATTTTCGAGGGCGAAAATTTCTGTTAGGGGGGTAGAATGTAATACCCGGTCCAACCGAAATTAATTAAATAATAAGTTAAACAGGAGCGGATATGGTTGGAAGATTTGGCAATTGGAATTTGATAATTTAAATATGATATTTGGATTCAGTGAATTTTTCCGAGTCGAAAAACATAGTTTTTTACGTAAAAGCGCGTAGTGGAATTTTGACCAGCAGTACCAGCTGAGATCTATCTGGTACTACAGCTGAGGAAATTGATTATGAGTAAATAAGATTAAGAAATGAGGAATTATAATTAGGGAAGGTAGAAATATCTAAAGTGCGATTTAGAGTGCTAATCTTAAAGGTTTTAGCCCAAAATTGGGCCAACGGGCAAAAAATAAGTGAACCGGGCCTAAGTGGGCCCAAGACCCAACATATATAAATATTAGTTATGAGTATTTCAGCTCATTTTACCCTAAAAAGAAGGGTTGGGGCGCTGAAATTGAGAAGAGAGAAGAGAAGAGAGAAAACCTAACTCTCTTTGATCTTCAAACCACCATAACTTGAGCTACGGAACTCCGATTGACGAGCCGTTTACGGTCACGCATCGCTCTTCTCATCCTCTACAATTCTATCTAAGTTTTGTGGTGAGTATTCCATTCATCTCTGCCCAGTTTTCGAAATTCCCCACTGTTACACGTTTTTGGGTAGTTAGTGTTGAAATCTTGTGATTTTGGGGTGTTTAGGGATACTCCAACATGGATTCTAAGTGGGTTCTATCCCTACTTCATATGGGCTGAGGTAAGAAGTGCTCAAACCCTTGTGATTTGTCATTTTTATGAGCCCTAGGTTGATGTATGTATGTGATATTGGTTATGTTAGTGTATTTGGTGATGTTAGTGCACAATTGGGAGATTGGTATTGCTTGAGGAGCTTTGGTGAGGCTTGGAGCTAAGGTTGGTGAAGACTTCCAAAGAAGAGGCTCAATTGGTTTGGCTACAAGAGGTACGGTTTAAGTTTTATTTAAGTACCGTGTGTTGTGATGAGAATTCCTAGGCTAGATGCCCCTAGGATTAAGTTTGGATTGTGTAAATGGTTGGTGCTAATATGCATAGTTGATATGTAATGTGAATTAATGATTAGGTTAAGAATTGTGTGGCCTTGTATACTTGGTGTATTGAGAATTTGGCGTACTAGGTAATGAGTATTGATTTGTGGTTTATGCATTTAAATTGTGAAAATTGGGCCGGAGGCCGTGAATTTTGGGCCAGAGGCCGTAAAGAGGTAAGAAAGGTAAGTCGATGTGTGCATTGTATGATGGCACAAGTGATTGGATGAATTTCAGATAATGAATATATGAATGATTAGGTTGGTTATTGAATATTAAGGTTTGAGGAGTTGAAGTGTGGAATTTGGTAATTTTGGGCGAAATTATATAGATGAGGTATGTTTGGTTTGGTTGAGATATATTATGTGATCATATATGTGATTATGATTATTGATGCCTTGATGGTATGATGATGCATTAGAAATATGTATGTTGTGATATATGCTTGAGGAATGATTAAGGTTGATTTGTGGGAAAAACCACGTGATAGTGAGTATGATGTTGATTATGTATAATGATGGTTGATTGGAAATGGTATTATTGAAAATTGGGATGAGGAAGGATGTATGACATGATATTGTGTTTGTCCTTTAGCCATTTGATTGAGAAGTGTTAAAATGGTTGGATGTGGTTTTGGGAATTTTGGTAAAGTGTCAATGTGTGAGTTGAGGATGGCTTGATGTTTGATTTTGGAACATTTTGATTGATTTCAAAAAGGGTTGAAATTGGCATGTTTTGTTTGATTTTGAAAATAGTTGAGAATGGCTTGTTTTGAAAATGGCACCTTGTAGTTTTGTATGAAAACATGGTTTTTGGGTATATTTTGATGGGACATAACTTGGACTACGAATCTCTATTTTGTGCCAAATTTGTTTAGAAATGAAATTGGATCCGGGATGTCCATGCCGTTCGAAGAACGGGTGAAAAACGATTTAAAATGAGAGAGTTATGTCCGTCGGAAGATTGGGGGTTGAATTTGTAAATTCTGCAGCTTTTAACTTAGAAAATTTTTAGCAGAACGACCCTCCGCGCGTAGGCGCACTTGGCGCGTACGCTCCGTTCTTCAAGAAAGCACCATCCACGCGCGCGCGTGGTGTGCGCGGGCGCGTCGATGTGCTGCACCAAATGCCCAGCCATTTTTCCGAGAGTTGTGCCAGTTTTGTGCCTGGGGCACAAATGTATCCGCGCGTACGCATGGCTGACGCGTGCGCGTCGTTTGGCTATTTTTCAACCCGCGCGTCCGCGCGTATGACGCTTGCGCGTCGAAGTGTTTTGTGGCCATCCATGCGTGCACGTGGAGGGCGCGTACGCGTGGCCCTGTTTCATGCCAAAGTTGATTTTTGAGTTTTTAAAGCCAAATCTCATACTTTTAAGCCTCCGATCTCACCCCTTATGTATTAAATCATTATGATATGCCTAGCAATGAGAAAGGAGCTAGAGGATGTGGTAACTTGCGAGTGAAGCAAGGGGAAGGGTTATGATCAATGATGATCAAAGATGATTATATGAGATATGGAGGATGACGGTGGAAGTACCGTGTATGTCATGAGCCGAAGGGCTATATTTATTGATAAATGGCCGGTTCTTGATTGAACCAGGAGCCGGATGGCTGAGTTATTGCCGGGTTACGGCAAAGCCATTACTGTTTATGGGTGAGTATAAATGCTTATATGATTAATGAATGAATGTGTTTAATGGATAATAATGAAAAATGCTGAAATATGATGTGTGACCCCGGGTAGTAGGCAGTGGCGTTGTCCACTTGCTCCGGGTATGAGACGGAAAAGGATGTTTTTGATAAAAGGGTTTAATTATGGAGTTTTGAATAAATGTGTATTTGTGATACCTGGGTAGTAGTAAGGGTGGTGGTTCGTCCCGCTTGCTCCAGGTTAATGTTTGAGATTTGATAACAATGATGATTGCTTCTAAACTGAATGAATGTATGTTTTGAGATCCTGGGTAGTAGCAAGGGTTGTGGTTCTTCCCACTTGCTCCAGGTCAGAGATTGTGACGCCTGGGTAGTAGCAGCAGTAGTGGTGAATCCACTCGCTCCAGGTTGAGCTTTTGAACACCTGCCTGGGTAGTAGCCGCAGTAGTGGTTATTCCACTAGCTCTGGGTTGAGCGGGTAGTAGCAAGGGGGTTGTAGCTCAAACCTACTTGCTCCGCAATGGGTGTTTCTGTCCAATGGTTAGCTACCAGGACATGTCGGGTTGGCTATATAACCGACAGATGATATCATCAGCCATAGGGCAGGCATTCATCATTTGCATATGTTTGAATTGTTTGGGATTGCCATTTGTTTTGGATTTCTACATCATATATGCCATGTTACCTGACTATATGCTACTTGTTCTACTTGTACCATATTTGTGTATTACTTGCCTGTATTGCTTGTGTTTGTACAACTGAGAGGCCCCTCATACTGGTGTCGGTGGGTGTTGAGGGCTGTTCTTGATGAGATGAATTGATGATACGATTGCATGATGATGATGATTATTGAATGAGATAATTGGGGCTCCCTAGGTAGACGTAGTGATGTAGTTTCACTAGCTCCAGGCGAGGGTATGATGTATTGATATAGAATTGCTGAGGCAGAACAACTGATGATGGTTTTGCTTATGATTCTGAGTCTGATTCGTGAAGAGTCAGCGAGTTGGGAAACATGTGAAACATGAATTAAATTTAGCACTCCCTTATGACAGTTGCCTATTCACGGATTAGCGAGAACCTAGGATGAATAATTGGTGAAGAAGCTTAGGATGCTTAGTGAGTTTTTATTGCAGTGCATTGTATTTATTTGGCACTTTTACCGTACTGGGAACCCATGGGCCCGGGGTTCTCATTCCGTATATATCTCTTGTTTTTCAGATACAGGTCCAGGTGCTCAGCAGTGAGTTGTGGGTCGTCTGAGAGATGGCGAAGATCTTTATTTTCTCTACTTTGTATTTTTCTTAGAATCTCTCCACCTTTGTTTTGGAAAGGTTATATTATGTATTGAACTCCTTTGAATTTGCCTATAGAGGCTCTCATGTTTCCTTCGGGAGAGATTAGGATATACTGTTGTCAGCTACTTTCATACTGTACCCTAGCCGGCCTAAACTTCGCGGGTCGCGACTAGTGGCTATTTACTTATGTTATATATATCTATCTGTTATCTATCTCTTATCTCCTCTGCGACTTGTCCGTATATCGTTTTCGACTTCACGGTTTATCTTTTGTTGTCGAAACGTGAGTGATACGTCTTCGCGATTTTTATTTCTACTCTTTTCAAGCTTCTCGATTAATACTCTTTTCGAAATTACCTATATTTATTTATTAAAAATCCTGCTGAGAGTCGTACCACCGTAATATCATTGACTTATGACTCGAGCATAAGGATTTGAATATTAGGGTGATACATGTAGGATAAGTGTCAAGAGAGTCTGGGAATGGGTTGTCTGCATGCTTTGGAGGGACGTGCTCTACTTCTTCCTTTTTCTCCTCTGGAGCTTCCTTTTCAACTGGCTCCTCATTAACTTATGCTTCCGTACTTGCCACTTGTCCACTTATCAAGGTGATAGCCTTGCATTCCTCTCTTGGATTTGGAATTGTGTTACCAGGAAGGCTATTAGTGGTCCTCTGATCAATTTCATTAACTTTTGTGGCTAATTGACCCACTGAATCTCTAAGTTCTTAATTGATGCTCTGATTTCCTGTCTAAAACTTGCCAATATTACTTCCAAATCATTGTTCTGTTGGGGCTGAGATGTTACTTGCTGAGATGACTGAAACTGGTGGTTATTAAAATTATTCTATTGGAAACCACCCTGAGAATTATTATTAAAATTTTGTGGCCTCTGAGGTTACTCTCTCCACCCAAAATTTGGGTGATTTCTCCACCCCTGATTGTAAGTCTTAGAATAGGGATCATTATTGGGGTTTCTAGAAGCATTTCCCATGTAATTGACCTGTTCAGTAGAAGATTGAGCATAATTATAATTCTCATTTGGCATAAAATTATCTGTCATGTCATAAGAGGCTTCTTGGGGTGCATTCTGAGTGTTGATAGCTGAAACTTACATTCCATTCAAATGTTGAGTAAGTAGATTTATTTGTTGAGACATAAGCTTGTTTTGAGCAAGAAGAGCATTAACAGCTTCCACTTCCAACACACCTCTCTTCTGAGAGGTCTCAGAGTGCAAAGAATTCCTGTTGGAGGAATATAAGTATTGGTTGTTAGCAACCAACTCAATAAATTCAATAGTCTCCTCTAGTGTCTTCTTCATGTGCAAAGAACCACCTGCAGAATTATCCAAGCGCATCTTGGACATTTCACATAAACCCTCATAAAAGATATCCAGCTAAGTCCATCTAGAGAGCTTGTCCGGAGGGCATTGCCTAATTAGTAGCTTGAATCTCTCCCAAGCTTCATAAAGGGTCTCACCCTCTTTCTGTCTAAAAGTCTGAACTTCCACCCTTAGCTTAGTAAGCTTTTGAGGTGGGAAAAATTTTGTCAGAAATCCAGTGACAACCTTGTTCCAAGTATCCAGACTCTCCTTGGGTTGAGAATCTAACCATAGTTTTGCTCTATCCCTCACAGCAAATGGGAAGAGCATGAGTTTGTACACCTCAGGATTCACTCCATTGGTCTTCACAGTATCACAAATCTGCAGAAAATCAGAAATAAATTGATTCGGGTCTTCCGGAGGGAGTCCATGATATTGACAATTCTGCTGCACAAGAGTAACTAGCTGTGGCTTCAGCTCAAAGTTGTTGGCAGTTATAGGAGGCACCACAATACTTTTGCTATAAAGATCTGTATTAGGAGCAGTGTAAGAGCCAAGCACTCTTCTTGGTTGCTCATTCCCAACTGGATTTGCCACATTGGCATTAACAGCATTATTATTATCCATAGTGGACTCTGCAGCCTTGTAAAGTCTTGCTTGTTGCAAACGCCGCCTCAAAGTCCTTTCAGGTTTAGGATCAACGTCTAAAAGAGGTTCTTTGTCCCTGTTCCTGCTCATAAACAGATAGAAGACAAGAAAAGGTGAGATTCTCTACGTCAGAGTACAGAGAATTCCCGGTGAGGTAACCTGTGTAAAATAATAAAATAAACAACTAACTAATTAAGATAAGCAAATTTCAAAAATTATAAATAATATTAAGCTAAAAATTTTGAAATAAATAAACAAAAATTAAACAGAAAAATTAAAATAAAATTAACTAGATAACACCAAACTTAATTTCAGAAATTAAGGAAAAATAAATATATGATGCAATAAATATATATAGGTATATATTTATATGAGAAAAGGACAAATAGGTCCCTAACCTTTTGTCCCGCGGACATTTTTGTCCCTGACCATTGAAAAATACTTTTAAGTCCTTGACCTTCACAAAACTTGGAAAGATCAATCTCTCCGTCCAAATGCCTCCGTCAGGGACTGATCCGTCCAAATCCCTCCGTCAGAGACTGATCCGTCCAAGTTTTGTGAAGGTCAGGGACTTAAAAGTATTTTTCAATGGTCAGAGACGAAAATGTCCGCGGGGCAAAAGGTTAGGGACCTATTTGTCCTTTTCTCTATTTATATATAAATTTTTTTTAAAGACAAAAATAAAATAAAACTAATAAAATATAAAAAGATAAAAATTAATGGGAAAAAATAAAACGAAAATAAAAGAAAATAAAATTAAAAAAGAAAAATAAATGAAGAATGAACGAAAGTTTTGAAAAAAAAATTAAAATTAAAAAAAATAAAATAAAATAAAAGGAAAGGAAAAGGAATGCACATACAGGGGAAAAAAAGAAAAAAAGGAAAGTAAAATCAAACCAAACGAAGACAAAGCGGGGGGGGGGTTATGAACGAAAAGGAAACAACGTACAGAAAAAAACGTAAAGAAAAAAATGGAAAATAAAAAGTAATAATATTAAAAAAATTAAAGAAAAAAATTATCTAATCTAAGCAATCAAACAACGAGTAGTTGTCAATCACAGTCAATCCCCGGCAATGGCGTCAAAAACTTGGTGCGAAATTTATAACCCACAAACTAACCGGCAAGTGCACCGAGTCGTACCAAGTAGTACCTCAAGTGAATGATGGTCGATCCCACGAGGATTGATGGACTAAGCAACAATGGTTGATTAATTTACTTAGTTAGACAAACAGAAAAGAGTGTTTTGGTATTCAAGAGCATTAAACAGTAATTCATAAATTAAAACAGCAAGCAATAAATAAGTGGTGAATAATATATGGAAAAACAGTTAAGGCTTTAGAGTTATCTATTTTCCGAATTAATTTTTCTTACTAACTAGTTTAATCATGCAAGATTTAATTTATGGCAAACTATATGTGACTAAACCCTAATTCCTTAGACCTTTTTAGTCTCCTCTTACATTCATCAACTGCCAATTCCTTGGTCACTTAATTCCAATTGGAGGGTGAAGTTCAATTCTAGTTTATATGCCACAGAAATTCTAATTACCCAAATATAAGAGGATTATATGTCACGTATCCCGTTAAGTCCAGATAATTAGAAATTTAGGAGAATATGTTTTCAAGCTGTTGTTCAACTAAAGAGCTTTTCCAAGTTATATAAGAACTCAATTAGAACAAGGGTCATACTTCCGTTCCACCCAAATTCATAAGATAAAGAACAAAAACAATTCTTGAATTATAAATCAGTACATGAATTAAAATAGAAAAATAATAGTATTAATCCATACAATAGACAGAGCTCCTAACCTTAACAGTGGAGGTTTAGTTGCTCATGGTTCAAAGAGAAAAACTAGGATTCTGAAAAAATGTAAAGTGCGGAATAAAGTAGAAGAAAAGAGAGAGGTGAAGATTCCTTTTATAACTAATCCTAATTAATGTAAAATATATTTTCTAAAATTAAATAATATCTTTTCCTATTTGTAATTAAAATAAAAGATTTAATCAAAATTAAATCAAAGACAATCGTGCAGCATCAAGTAGATGGAAGGGGGACCACTGCTCCCTTTTTAACTGGCGCCGGTAATCATTTGCTTTTGGAGAATTTGTGGTTCTGGCGCCTAACTTGAGAAATTCCAAGTTAGGTGCCACCTTGACCGTACAGCTGGAAGAGAAGTATATACTATTATATATCGTTGGAAAGCTTTGGAAGTTAGCTTTCCAATGCCGCTAGAATCACGTCAATTGAACCTTTGTAGCTCAAGTTATTTCTGTTTGCATTGAGTGAAAGGAGGTCAAGGTTGACAGCATCATTCGCCTTCTTCTCTTTTTCTGCGGAAACTCTATCAAATCCAGCCGAATGCTACCTAAAATAAATAGAATTACACAAGACTCAAAGTAGCATCCATGGTGGCTAAAAGAAGTTTAGTTCTTGATTAAACTTACCAAATTGAATGCAAATTCCCTAGGAAAAGATAGAAAAGATGCTTACGCATCAACATGATGCCAATCCTACAACTAAGTGCTCCCCCCCTTTGCTCAATCTTCAATTTTGAATGAAATACCCTAAAAAACGAGTTGGATTTGGACCTGGGCAGCTCAAAAATCGCCTCCAGCGATTTCACTTTAAGTGAGTTACGTGCCGAGCGTCACGCATACACGTGGGTGACGCGTGCGCGTCGATGGCCAAAACTCCTACTCACGCGTACGCATGGGTGATGCATGCGCGTGGCCTGAAGATCTTCTTCTCATGCGTACGCATTGACGATGCGTGCGCGTGGCCCTCAATTCTCCAAATGCTCAGTTCTTCATGATTTCTCCCCTTTGAATGCTTTTCTCCTCACTTCTTCCATCCAATACTTGCCTTATGAACCTAAAATCACTCAACAAATACATCAAGGCATCGAATGGAATTAAAGTGAATTAAATTTAGCTATTTTAAGGCCCAAAAAGCATGTTTTTACACTTAAGCACAAATTAAGGGAGAATTACAAAACCATGCTATTTCATTGAATAAATGTGAGGAAAGGTGATAAAATCCCCTAAATTAAGCACAAGATAAACCACAAAATTGGGGTTTATCACTTATCACGTAATTAAATTGTATTCAGGAAATACGTATAAAATTAAGCATATTGATACTTGTGTTGAAATAAAATCGATTAATGACAAATATTAAAAACAGTATCGGTATCTAGAAGATAATAATTAAAATGAAGAGTAGATTGTCGATGACACAAAGATGATAAAGAGTAAAAATGAGTCGAGACTAAATACAAGGAAGCTTGGCATTCCAAGTCTTTATAAGTAAGGCTCCAAAAGTTCTTCTAAGTCGAATCTGAGTCGCACTCTCTCTTCATTGATTGAGCTATAAACAACAACTTCATCATGTTCTTCAAGTTGTAGTTTCGCATATTTTCTCCTGATTTCAACTTGAGTGCTTTCCATTTCTTATAATTTTCTACTAAAATCTCCTTTCCTTTTATCATCTTTGAGGAAAGGCCCTCGTAATAGAGCTTTATCTGCACAAACTTTAGCAAGTTCTTTTCTGAGCTCTTCTCTGCATCGAGCCAAATGTTCAAGTGCATTGGTGGCATGAGCTCTTCTTTTGGAAGTCCATGTTCGGGTGACTCATCAGTAGATGGAACTCTAGGAGTTACTTCTATTTTGTGAGATAAACTTGAAACAGCAGAAACAAGTTCCTCTAAGTCGGCTTCTTGAGGACTCGAAACTTTGTCTGGTGCAGATTGTTTGCACCCTTGTTGTGGGTCATTATCGGGGTCGACTTTGTCGACAAGATTTTGCGTCTCATAAGCTTGCAGGTTGATGTTAGAGTCAGGTTTATTTGCTACCTTGTGTTCTTTAGTTGGAATGTTTTCCACAGGAAGGGAAGAGGAAAGAATAAGATCGATGTCGATCCTTTTAGGTGAAGGTTCTTTTTCTACGGATTAAGCTCTTAAAAGGCTTCCTTTTTTTTCTTGCTCGACTCTAGAGTCAGCTTCTTTGACAGGTTGATTAACTTCTTTCTCATCATGCAAATAATGCGACAAGACACGTCCACTCGATGAGAAAGATAATAAAGGCTCTTTTTCTTTTTTTTAAGGAGACTTAGTTTCGATTGGTGTTGTGTTCGAAACTAGAGGTAGTTCTTGAGAAGGCTTTTTGACTTGTAATGTTCAGATATAAGAGTTGAAGTTAGTAACTATGACATTGTGTTTTGTAAATGGAAAAGTGGAGATAATTGGAATACCTCAGTTTCTCGATGTTGAGAGCTCGATGAGTGTGTTGAACTTGTCAAAGTATCATTAAAATTTGAGGAGCTCGAAGTATTAGAAGATTCACTAGAGTTGTTGGGAGTCTCTTTTGAGTGTAAGTTGGTGGATTTATTAGTAGTTTCTTGGATGGAAGAATCCCTGGATTGAAGTTGGTTAAAAGAAACACATAAGTTATCAGAAGAGAGCGATATAAGAATTCTATAAAAAGATGGATTTGAAGCTGGTTGAGATACCTTGCTGGTTTGAGGAACGTGAGACTTTTTGTACCTCTTTGCCTTTTTGGTGCTTCGATGGCTCAGTTTTTCTTTTTGAAGTTTTTGAAATCGGCATTTTAGTTTTGAGAAGATTTGATGAGTCCTTTGAATAATAACTGGTCCACCACTCAACAAAAGATTTGATAACGTAACTGCTACGGATAAAAGAAAGAGGGAAGTAATGACTTTGACGCTTCTCATTGTGTTCAAGACACTTGTTGAATTCTTTTTTCCTGTTAAAACTTATTTGGCAGAAAGGAGGGGTTTTGCTAGGAAATGGTGCTAGAAGAGCTTGAGAAAACCCATTTATCTTGCAACATAATGAGAAGCATTAAGAGTGACTCGGAATTAGTTTTTTTTGTATTGAGGAATACCTGTTGGTATCAACTGAATGGTGAGAAAGTTAGACCACATTTTATCATTCATACATTGTGCTTCCTTATCTTCATCTTTTTTAATTATGGGGTGTCAAAACTAGATTGGTCCACATTTGCGGTCGATAAACGGAGCAAAATTTAGATCTTCGTTTTAAAAACATTTGCTTGAATTAAGTTTCAAAAACACTTTCTAGAAAAGTTCACTGGTGGAAAGTGAGTGAGCAAAATTTGATTGCAAAGTAACCAATTTGAGTCATCGATGCTTTGTCTTTCAGAAGGAGCCACCCCTTATGTTTCATGTATTTCTTGAAAATCACATTTAGCCAAAGTTGTAATAGCCAAAGAGCTCCTCCACCGCTGACTGAAGACTTATTACGGATGCTATCGACCATTTGCTCCAGCTCATCGTAAAGATTACCCAAAAGTAACTTAGCCAAGTTGAGTTTGCGCTTCTCATGAATAAGAGCAGCCAATGTAGTGTATAGTTTTTGCATTGGAACACTTCTTGAGCAGAAAACTATAGGGTTGAAATAGTAGCATAGAAAGGCTACATGCTCATCTTTTGTGATTGGATTTTCTTTTTCTCCCATGTTTTGCCTGATAAACTCTCCATAAGAGTTTTTCTCGACAATAATGTATTTGTGCTCAGGTTTCATGTCGAAGGAAATTACAAGCCCAATGGGTAAACGCCCTGTGACAGCTGCTACATTCAAAAGTGTGGGTCCGACCATACCACATGGTAGGTGAAAGTTGTTGGTGGTTTTGTTCTAAAAACATAATGCAGCCCTAATCATCCAATGGTGTGTCGATGGTTGGAAGTATGAGAGTCTAAGAAGGTCATAAATTTCTCGAAGTTTTTACTTATCTTTCATAAAAGGTTCTATTCTCTTAAACCAAGTAAGAAAGTTCAAATTTTTGAAAGAGATTTTAAGGTTGTTGTGGAATGGTCGAGCATGGTCGACAAAAGAGGCTATAAATAGATCTTGTTTGATGAGCAGGTCTGGTTTTCACTACTAGAAAAATAATGAAAAACCTTTTTTGCCTGTTATGGGGAATTTAGAGGGCTAACAAAGTAATGAAGCTTGCTTTCGATGAAGAACGGGAAGAAGACCTTTTTGTCACTCACAGTATCGACTGGATCTTCGAAGACGGTGTCCATTGTGTTAAAAAGAATTTTCAAACTTGATTTCACAGAAGTTTTGGTGATCGTTTGTTCCTCTTCGTGTTTTTCCAGTTGTTTTCCTTTAACTCTCACTGGAGAAGTTGTGAAGGAAGTTAAGGCATCCATTTTTATACGACATGAATAAAGATGGAGTTAATCACCAGTTTTCTAAACTTAGTTAAAATAAGAAAGATAAAATTGCATAATAGTATTTGAGTCAAGTAAGCATATTATTTGGGGGTTCATTGTTAAGACTAGGTTATGGATGAGAAGTGTGACAGAAATTGGTGAAGGTGATAAGATACACTACAAGAAAATTGTTGAGTAGTGTTGGATTTATTGGCGAATTCTTTGTCAGAACCAATCCGACGGTATAACCCTCGCCGGTAACCAATTACCATCGGATTTTGTGATGAATTATTTGCCTAAAAACTATTTAATTACCGATGAAAAATTTCTACGAGTAATTTTGGTGCTCCACTATTTTGTTTTTTGCCTAATTATCGTTGAATTTTCCCCCGGTAAATATGACAGTACATTCAATTTTTTTTATTTTAAACACAATAGGTGGTCAATTTTTTTATTATTTAAATTTATTTTTTGCATAATTAGTAGTCAAATTCTAAATAATAGAAATCAAATATGATAAATTAAATATCAAGTGTACAAAAAAAATATAAAAGTCAAATAAATAAAATACAATAAAAAAGTCTAGAACAAAATTCTAATCACTAAAGATCCTAATAGTTGTCATCGTCATCCCCCTGGTCCTGTTGAGGCAGCGGACTAGGTGGTGTTATCGGTGCCCCTTTAGCAGCGTTGCTGCCACCAGCAGTGCCGCTGCCATTGGCTTGCATCTGATCTTGGTACACCGGCATATGTTGCTCCATCCGTTGAAGCCACTCCAGCTTCCGCCTCCACTCCAGCCTGAGGAAATTTGTGTCTGACACGCGTGTGAGGATCTCCTGATACCTCTCCTCAGACTACTGCATTGCTAAGCCTGTTGGTGAAGGTCTCAGTGTGGAGGTGCGGAAGTTATCGGTGAAAAATGATCCCAACCCGTAGACGCAATTTTACTATAGCTCAGATACAGTCTCGCGCCAAACCGTGAGAGGACTTTGGCACCGTAGTGTTTGTCACTGGAGGAGGCATCGTCATCGAAATAGTGGGCTGCTGAGTGGATGGAGGTGATAGAGGAGTCCACTCTGGTGAAGCAATCGGACGACTTCCTAGTAGTGGGGGTGGCGTAGCAGAAGGAGCCACATAGTTGGGGTTAGGGACCATGATGAACGATTGATCCTGTGCATGCATTGCCTGTGACATCCCAGGGGTAGTCGGAGTAGAAGACGATGACCGAGAAGTCCCAGGGGTACCACTAGACACTCTCCCTCTACCACGACCACGAGGTCAATTTGTGACACATCTGCCTATCGTCATGTCTGCAAAGATCATACCAATTAAATTCAAATTTGCATCCATTAATATTCATTAAAACTTTCCAAACATAATTCTTTGCTTAGAATTAATCAAATTAAACTCCAAGAATAAGTTTTTGGTCTTTACGAAAGCAACAACAATTACCATCATTCTTATTTTTTAATTTCATTCAAAATCTTATAAAAATTTCGACATAACTTCCCTTAAAATTCGAATTTCCCCACCATTCAAGGGTTCCATCCAAACTAAATATCTCTCAACCCTTCTCAACTTTTCAAATACCAAAAAATTTACTCAACATAAATTTTTTTGGTTTGTTATCTTTAATTGTCTCTAGGTTATTAATTTTTTCAGTCATTAAGGCAACAAACAAGGGAACAAATTCTACTTCACCCACCAAGAGGCTTCAAGCATTGTTACTAATAAATTTTATTATTAGAGCTATTAATCCCTTTTTATCTTTAATCAACTTTGACTTAATCATTTAAGCAAACTTCAATATTCAAAATTAGATTAATGAAATTTTTAATAAAGATAATCAAGCCATAAAATGTTAATCAACTCAAATGCACGCATTTGCTAAGATTCACTACAAGAAAACAGCTCTATTGCCACGCTTTAAAAGCGTGGCAAAAAGCTGAAAAAAGTGTGGCGATAGCTTTTTGCCATGCTTTTTGAGTTACTGCCACGTTTTTGAAAGGATCACATCTGCTAGCGTGGCGGTTGCTCTATCGCCACGCTTTTGGTGACCTATTGCCACGTTTTATTTTTTGCCACGCTTTTGCAGATTGCCACGCTTAAAAAACGTGGCTGTATGTGATAGATACGGTCACGCTTTTAAAGCGTGGCGATAGCAAGAGATACTGTCACGCTTTAAAAGCGTGGTGATGGCAAGAGATACGACCACGCTTTAAAAGCGTGGCGATAGCGAGATATGGCCACGCTTGATGGCCATAGCCTTGTCAAATTTAAAAAAAATATCTTTTTTCTTTACTTTACCTTCATTACTACACAATATAACTTTTCAGTCCTTTTTTATTACCAAACCTATAAATATAGTATACAATTTTTATTACAAGACAAATCAAACAATAATTAGTGACATATATAATTTTTGCCATAATTATTTTATACATTAATACTCAATACAAAACTTTCCAGATTTTTTCAGTCACAAAAAACCCTTCAACCTCCTATCCAGCAGAAATTCACTAACTAGGAAAAATGCATGTATAATTACAAAAGGAACGCAAAATTAATAGCAAGTCTGAGGTCTGAAGATCACGTCAGGGTCCCTCATTTTCTGTATTTTATCTTTTCCTTACAGCCTTGTGCCCAACAAGGAATAACACCAACATTAACAAAATAATTTTATTTCCTTTTCACAGAACATAATAATGAAAATATTGACAATCACCAACCAAAGACATAACAATGAAGAAACAAGGAATAACCCCATTGGCAAGCAAGCTCAGTACATTTTTTCCTTTTGCAAAAAAGAAACAAAAAAAGGGCAAAAGGGATCATTGAATTACCATGCAAAAGGGAGAAAGGAATCGAACCAATTGGCAATGCAGGATGCAATGCAAGTAGGTAGAGATCAAATTTCAGGAAGAATGAAAAGGGGGCAGCAGGAGAAGAAGAAAAACAATCTTTTGAATGCAAAGATTGAATTTCTTTTTCTTTTTTCTTCGGAGGAAAAATAGAACTGAACCTCTTAATGTTCCCTTGTAATGGTGCCCTTTGCAGGATGATCTCAAAGGAAAGGGAGCAACAAACTTGGATTCACAGCTCAACAAAAAATTTAAAGGCTTCCATTTACTCTACAACAAAATTTCAAGGTTAACAATCATATATATATATATATATATATATATATATATATATATATAGGATTTCCTGCCAGAGGAAAACCAGCTATCTCTATTTGATATTTGTATTCAGAAGAAAAATAAATAGCTCAATACCATATAGAATTTCCTGCCAGAGGAAAACCAGCTACTAATGCTGCAAGAATCCCAATACATATAAAAAGAAAATTAACAGATCCAAGCGCATCGCAAATTTCCTAGAGTGGTTCAAACTATGGTCCAAAATTCAGTGCCGACTTCAAATCTAAGAGGTGCCTGATTCCTGTATAATATAGTTGAGATTACCCAGCTTGGTCTCTAAATCCAGCTGGGAAAGGTTCATAATCTGACCCTACCATATATATGATTCCTCTCTTGAAACAAGAGGAAAATAATAAACAATAAGAACTAGCTAGGCTAGTTATTCCTAGAGAATAGAATATAGGAGGAGCATAGGAGCCACCAATTAATCTTATTCCCTTCACGGTAGGAGTGGTAGGTGTAGTTTCCAAAGCCTAATAATACTTCATAGTCAATTAGGTATACTCGTCACAATTTAATCCGGAAATCATCACATGCCGCAACCCCTTTTTTCTTTTGTCAAGCAATATACATAGTCGAATATATTCAAAATTGTCCTAAGGTTTACTATTATGCAGTTTACCATTAATAAAAAAAGAGGGGCTAGAGGTTACCTAATTGATCAACAACTTGGCCATAAGCCCATAACACAAAAAGAAACTTAAGAAAGTCTTCAATCTTCACCCTTTACTGCTATGTACTATTACTAGTTGCATGTTAAGATTTGCTTAATTTTATTCTTCTTTATGTTTTCCAAATAAACATCTCATTGATTCAAAAGCTAGTATAACTTATTTAAATATACTAAAGTTATTGTGAAATTTCAACAAATATGCAAAAGTGAGTTGGTAATATGAATAAGCATGCCATGTACTGAAGAAACAAGCAATTTTAACACATCATTGGCATTGCAAAAGGGTACTATCATACTATTTTCACCTTGAAAAGTGGGTTGTTAATTGTTAATTATACCCTCCTATCACATTATCAAAATTTGAAGCCTAAGGATCATTTGGTCAATTGCCACTTTTACTCTTACAGTGTTAACAACTTCTTTTATCATAGTTGTTCATAAGACAAGATAGAGAGTCTCTTGAACTTACCTTCGTTGTGGATATATTCATTGAGTAATTTATATTGCTAATGCTAAATAACATTATTTACAAGTAATAACTATATAGTATTTACTAGAGTTAACTCATGCAGTTTTATTAGAAAGCGAAAAGAAATTAAAAAAAATAAAAAGCTAACATTCACATGAAAGAAATTAGACAAGAAACCCCGATCCTTGAGGAACCTATACGCATTGGCAACAAACTTCATATCATCAGCATTCAAGCATGTGTCAAACACCTCCCAATCCTTTTGCGGCCCAAACAGCTCCAACTCGTGGAATCGGGACTGAGTAGACTCAGTGATTGAAGCATCGCTTGATGGCTCAATTTGTTATTATCTCGCTAAGTACAACTTGATCAAACAAATTAGAAGCATTTATATATAAATATAAATTTAAAGCTTTAATTTCAAAAAGTAGAAAATAACAGCTGCATAGTTCACATAGTTGAAAATCTATAACCATGAATTCTGGAAATTTACATAATTCAACCAAATAATAAACAACCAAAAAATAAAACACCAAAAAAATAATAGAAGATACCTGCAGGGTATCTCCAATCAGGACTGGGAGGAGGAGCATGGAAGTCGACAAGCAGAGAGCAAAGGGAACCTTATAGCGCTTCCCTTTCATAATCAGAGAATCTATGAAGCATATATAGCAATATAAGGCATGCTTTTTTATCAAACAAATGTGAGAATATGATATCGCATTGAAATTTTCGAGGCCCAGAAAATTCCAAAAAAGAAAAAAAGGAGGAGAGAAAAAGAGCTCATGGTGGTGAAGGAAATATGAGATGACGTGGACGTGGACGATGTGACCAACGCTACCGTTGCTCTCAAAACCAGCAATGAAGTAATGGTGGCAGAGATCTCAAAACAGCTCCGCAGAAGGGTTTCTTTTGGCCATCAACGGAGGACTTGCGATGGACGGTGAGCGCCGAGAGAGTCACCACCAGCTAGAATCACCACAGAAGGAGCAGCGATGGTGGGAGTTCCAGAAGAGAGAGTGACGACGGAGGCATTACGAGCGCTGGGGTTCTTCGCAGAGGGCTGGGGTGATTTGAAGCTTTTAGGATTCTTGGTTCTTCGAAGACAAAAGGTTCTTTAAAGAGAAAGGGGTTCTTTAATTTTGAAGAATGAAGGAGAAGAACGCAGCGTTTAGAATCATGAAGGAACACAGCGTTTTGTTTTTTAGAGGACCTTTTGGCCACGCTTTTAAAATGCCACTATAACAAAACCCTGTCGCCACACTTTAAAAGTGTGCCTGTTTCTCTCTAGCAAAAAAAAGCATGGCCAAATCTCGAATCAATTGCCACCCTCATAAAAGCATGGCCATAGACCCTTTTCGCCACGCTTTTTAAGCGTCGCTAAAAAAATGTGGCCAAATCTCTATCAATCGCCATCCTCATAAAAGCGTGGCCTCGGCCTTTTTTCTTGTAGTGATTTCAAAGCATTCCAAATTTGTTAAACAAATATTCCCTAAATCACAATACTAATTAACAACATAAGCTTAAATTAATCCTAGATTTAACTAAATCAAAAATAGAAATGAATTAGAAATTATAATATTACCGGAGAAGGGAGACGGGTGGCTGGAGGTGGTTGCTGGTCGTCCCCAAAATGTCAACAACTGTTGCTGGAGGTAGAGGGAGCAACGACGATAGCAACAACCACGGCAACGACAGAATGCTGGTGGTGGCTAACGCTATGGGAGCGGCTAGTAGAGGTGGTTGGCGGCGGCAAGGAAGAGAGAGAGAGAGAGAGAGAGAGAGAGAGAGAGAAGAGGGTTAGAGAGAGAGAGTGGGAGATTGATGAGTGAAAATAGAAGCTCACGGATACCGGCAAGTACACCAAATCGTTCAAGTAATCCACGGTGAGTGGATATCATTCCCACAAGAATTCAAGGAATGAGCACGCAAATATCAAATTAAATTACTAATTAGATCAATAAAACTTGAATTGGAGAATTGTTAAGACTTGTTGGAAAGTAGAAGGCTTGAAATTGAGGTTGCTTGAGTGCGGAATGCTTCGGAAGAGGCAGTCCATGTTAAATTGAGATAAATCAATATGGATGAATGTCTAGGGTTTCGGAGATATTCATGTTCTCAGGAGAATTAAACCTTGTAACTTAGTTCTAAAGTTTGCAAATCTCTGTTCACGACGAATCTAAAGTAACTGATTTCCGATGTCTCGGCTCCTCGGTTTCTCTTTAATTAATCAACTGCCAATGTCTTGGTCAATTGACAAATTAAAAAGGTTAATTTCAAAAATCCAATTCAGTTCCTCAAAGAGAAAACATAATTCTTGGTACACCGTTCTGATTTAATATCACATAATATTCAAAAGTATTTTCAATTCAAATTGTATGACCTATTCAAAGTTAGTCCTAAACAATTGAGAATTATGCGAATAAAAACGTCGCATACTTTTTAAAATACTAGTCCTAATCAAGTTAAAAAGCCATGAGAAAGAATTTTCAAGTTAATTCTGATATTAAATTTTCCAAAGTAATAATAGAATCCAAAATGAAATTAGAGTATTTTCCAATACTTCTAACCTTTAAAGAATAAAGAACGAAAATTTAATCTTGAAAATAGATCAACACATGACTTCAAAATAAAATAAAACCTTAGATTAATAATCTTTGAAAAAGTAAACAAAGCTACTAATCCTTAACAAAAAAGGAATTAGTTACTCATGGTGAATTGAAAACAAAACAAAAGAAAAGGATGAAGGTATGAGATCTTGGATTTGGATTCGAAGATCTCCCCTTGGATGTCCCTCTGTGAACTACATTCACTTATTTATATTCTACTACTTCTACCTAAATTCAAATTCAAAAACTAAATCTTATCTTATCTTTAGGAAGAACAAGATAACTAATAACAATAATTCAATTCCTAAGTAAAACTAAAACCAAATCTTATCTTTTAATAGCTTAATTAACAGAATTAAATCAAATCCTATCTTAACAGAATCTTCCTTAATCTTAACGGAAATTACATCTCTCAGGAGTGGGTCGTGCTAAGTATTCAAGGACTCAAAGTGAACTTGCTGGCAGTTAACTTCATAGGCTAGGCGTTTAACTTGGATGGAGTGGCCCTTGATTGGCATTGCACTTGACATTGTAGCGTTTAATTTGGGTTTTGAATTTGGTCATGGGCGTTTAACTTGGGATCCCAGACGTTGAACGCCACCTTCTCTTCTTTAGGCGTTAAATGCCACCTTCTTATGGGTTTCGAAGGCATTACATGCCTTGTTTGGCGTTTGCACGCCAGCTTCTGCTTGGCCCTTTTATTGGGCATTGAAGGCATTAAATACCAACTTGCTTGGCTTCTTGGGAGGCATTGCATGCCAACTTGGTTGGCCATCAAAAATGTTGCACGCCAGTTCCATTGGTTTTTTGGGCGTTGAACGCCCCTCCACCTCCAAGGCGTTAGACGCCAGTTCGTATGCCTTGAAAGGCGCCTCTTTTGCCTTTTAGTTTTTTTCTTCTTACCTATATTTTCTTGAAAATACTCAAAAAACACATTAACAACAGAAAATTTCCAAATCAATCGGTTTAGATGGAAGAAAATATAATTAACTTTATAAAAATATAAAAAGAATGAAAAAAAATTACTAAAGATGCGAACACATTAAGACTAACTTGCTAAATTTCTGTATTTTCGAGAATTGGAGCAAGCTTTGGGAGAAGTGGAGTATAAAGAAGCAATTTCTGATGTGGAGTTTAGCATGTTGAGGTTCATTTTTAAAGAAGCATCAAATTTATGCTGAGACACTTTTATACTGGGGATAGTTATAATGTGAGGGCTAAGATTCACCACTAAAGGAGTGTCTTGTCATTGGATAAATAGTAGGACGTTTGATTAGTTTTGTTATTGTGGATATGGTTCTTGGAGGAAAAAATATTAGCAAGGTATGTTAGAATTGCACTTTTGCATGATCAACAAATAATCAGATAAATGCTTAAAGAACAGTTACTTAAAATTACAATCTATCCTCATATAATGGTGTTGAGGTTGTGAATTGGTTTCCTGTGTGATATTTATTATTTACTCTATCCATGTATTTGGATATTATGCTTTTACAATCCCTTTACAAACACTCCAAATTCATTGTCACATTTTTGTGCTACATCTTTAGTAGATGTCGTACATAATCTTGAGAATTCATTGTCACATTTCTTAGTTTTGAATTATTAAGTGATCATTCTCAGGGTCTATATGTTGACATCAAGTTCAACTATGGTAGGACTAGAATCACTCTACAGATCTTTATAGTAGTTGGTCTCTACTGTTTCTTCTAGACATTGAGCCTGTGGCAGAGAAGTTGTTTAGAAAGGGTGATAACATAGCATTGCAGATCACTAAGAGTAGCGCAGAATGTGAGATAGTTCCAAATATAAGTTTTAAGTCCCACCATAGTAGAAAAGTTAGCAAACTTGATGAAACTGATCAAAACCTAACATGTTTCGATCGTGTGAGTCTATCTAATTTTGTATCGAAAATACTAAATTAAGCAACTCATGTGCTGTAGTTTTCATCATTTAGGTCGGGAAACTTTCTATTACAGTTGTGATGTGATCATAGAAGTGTATTAATAGCACCCAACAAATCTTTAATTTAATTTCCTGAAATATTTGAGACTTTAAACCTTAGATTTCAACTGTATTTTGGTGTTTTATTAAAAGTTTAATGAATGAAATTAAATGTAGAAATTTAATGTATTAAATAAAAAAATTTCAATATTTTGAACTATCCAACCACTATGAAATTATCTTCTAACATTTTATACTACTACTATATATACAAGCCAGTTCTGACAGCCAAACCTGTCGATTCCTCCATTTTTATCCTTTTGTTTTCTGTATACATCTGTGTGTGTGCGTTTTTTTTTATGTTGCATTTGTAGTTGTTTGAATTTTTGTGACTGGTCCCACCAATGCATATCTCTATTTGTGCATACCCATGGTTTGTTGTATTGTTCTTATTTAAAGTTTAGGGTAAAAAACACAAATAAACCAATAGAAGATAGTTATTATGTGAATAATTCAAATTGAAGATTGATTCACGAATGAGCCAAAGCATTCTTATATGTAATTCGAACCTATTTGGTTCAAATTCCAATTGCATATAAATCGAACCTATTTAGTTCGAACTAGACACACATAATTCGAACCTAATTGGTTCGAATTACACACGAATTGGGCTATCACATAATTCGAACCTAATTGGTTCGAATTACTAAGGAATAATTGTGAATATGTTACGTGCACGGGATTGTAATTGAAATGAAACAAATTTAAAATGTTGTAATTTAAAATGTTTATAACTGAAAATTGGAATTAAATTAAAAATACACTTTATATATGCAACTTGAGGATTATTTAATTTTATTCTTAAATTTTATTTTATTTAACTTTATTTAATTTTAATTTTATTTTATTAGGATTTAATTTTCTTTAATTAAATTGAAATAAGGATAAAATTAACACAAAATAAAATGTTGAAAGTAAATCTAAACGAAATGAAATTTAACATTAAAAAATTAAGACAATTAAAGATATAAAGTATATTTTTCTCTTACAAAATTTGTAAACCAATTATTAAAAAAAAGTTAAAAAGGATTTGATTTTAGAAACATTTTTTAACAACACAGAAAATTAAAACTAAACAGAGACTAATATATTTAAAAAAAAAGCCTAATTTTTTATTACAATAAGTGATAAGTAAAGTACAAGTTATATTAGAAATCAGAAGAGTACACTAACTATAATTTAGAGAAGTTTAGAATTGGTCTTAAAGATATTTTTTATAAACTTTATATAATAAATAATTTTTTTTGTATATATTACACCATTTTAAATTTGTTCTATTTCAATAAATATATAATTTATTACAAACATTTTTTAATGTCAATAAAAAATTTGTTTTTTATCTTTTACGTGTATATTTCTTTAGCTCATCGCTGTTTCTAGAGATTATATAGTTAAATATTGGAATTAAATTAAAAATACACTTTATATATGAAATTTGAAGATTATTTTAATTTTATTCTTAAATTTTATTTTATTTAACTTTATTTAATTTTAATTTTATTTTATTAGGATTTAATGTTCTTTAATTAAATTGAAGTAAGGATAAAATTAACACAAAATAAAATGTAAAAGTAAATTGAAACGAAATAAAATTTAAGATTAAAAAACTAAGACAATTAAAGATATAAAGTATATTTTTTTTCTTAAAAACTTTGTAATCAAATTATTAAAAAAAATAAAAAGAATTTGATTTTAGAAGCATTTTTTAACGAGGCATACAATCAAACCCAAGTAGATACTAATATATTAAAAAAAACTTATTTTTTTACAATAAATAATAAGTAAAATATAAGTAATCTTAGAAATTAAAAGAGTACATTAATTATAATTTAAAAAAGTTTATAATTAATTTTAAAGATATTTTTATAAACTTTATATAATAAATAATTTTTCTGTATATGTTACAACATTTTAAATTTGTTTCATTTCAATTACAATCCCATGCACATAACATATTCACACTTATTCCTTAGTAATTCGAACCAATTAGGTTCGAATTATGTGATAGCCCAATTCGTGTGTAATTCGAACTAATTAAGTTCGAATTATGTGTGTCTAGTTCGAACCAAATAGGTTCGATTTACATGCAATTGGAGTTCAAACCAAATAGGTTCGAATTACATGTAAGTATGCTTTGGCTCATTCGTGAATCAATCTTTAATTTGGCTTATTCAT
Source organism: Arachis hypogaea (assembly GCF_003086295.3). Taxonomy (NCBI): domain Eukaryota; kingdom Viridiplantae; phylum Streptophyta; class Magnoliopsida; order Fabales; family Fabaceae; genus Arachis; species Arachis hypogaea. Next base: position 106,056,168 of record NC_092052.1, on the reverse strand, counting down.
GTAATAACTATCCTCCGTTGGTTTATTTGTGTTTTTTACCCTAAAGTTTATTTCTCTCTCACAACTATTATCATTGTCATTTAACAATAATATATTAATATTATACGTTACCATCATTTAACAAAAAAATATATAATTAGCAAAAAATTTTCAAATTTTAAGAAAAAAATATCTTATTTTTCTAATCATGTTTGTAAAAAATTGCATCAAAATTTAATCTCTAAAGCCTTTTTGAGAATACGTATTTAATATCAGACATTTTTATTGTATTTTTAAATTATTTAAAGACATTTTTGTCGATAACAAAATTTGAATACATTTTTGTCAACAACAAAATTATTTAAATGCATTTTTGATAGTTTATCCAAAATTATTTGTATAAAAAATATTAAAATATAACTATTACTTATAAATTATATCTATAAAAGATATTAAAATATTAAATATAATTAATAAAGTGATAGAAACTTAAGGATTCATTAGATGAGAACAAATTTTTGCGTTATTCTTTTATTATTTTTTATATTAACTTAAGATATAATTATAAATAATAATTTTTTTTATTTATTAGGTATATAATTTAATATAATAAAAAGTACCCTTTAAAAATATTATTACACAATGGTACAATTTCAATTTTAATTCTTTGGTTAAAAACTTATCGATAATTTTTGTTAATTGAATTTCGCTAGGGAGACAATGAAAAATCTTGATAATGTGTATAATGAGTTTTAAATTTAGCCCAATACAAGAAAAAAACTCAAACAGTTATTTCAAAAAATTAACCATTTCAACTCTAATTTACCAATAGAATTTATCCAAACACCCTCTCCCCCAACGTCTGCTACCCCATCCTCATCAATCATCAAACCTCTCCGGCGTTAGAATGAAGTTCCCTCACCGGCCCATCAAATAACCATCCACGTAGTTATTAAAATAATCATCCGACTACCTAGTGAAATGACAATCCAGCATTTCTTAATTGTATATACTTAAACTAAATCAAACAAAATAACCATCCAATTAAAAATTAAAATAACCATCTACATACCTAGTGAATTGAACATCCAACATCTAAATTCGTCCGTTGATGTATATACCTTGAAGATGTAAGGGAAGCGAAATCCAAGAAAGCCAAGTTGGTTGCGCAAGACAAGACATTTTTGAAGTGGGCTACGTTTGCATGTACAAAAAAGGGAGCATCATGGACTAAACTAATTGCTTGCACAATTATTGTTGTGCTATCCTACGTTGATCTTGGACCTATACCTATGTAGGAGGAGGCGACGTCGTTGAAGGTGGCGGCGGCCATGGCGGTCTTGGACTACGCGACGGACGCAACGTGTGCGAAGGGAGTATCTCCATTTACGATCTTGCGAAGCGTGATGGACGTATGAAAACAACACACTTGTGTGTCCCCTATACGTCACGAATGACGACGTTGAGAGGGAGAAACCGCCGGCGTAGGAGAGGGCTGCACGACTGGTGCGATGCGGACTACGGGAATGACGCAAACTGCGTGACGGTGTTGCTAGAAATTCGTGGTGCGCACGTCGGCGTGAGCTATGGGCGACGATGGCTGGTGTCTGTGGCGGTGCGACATCGGTGAGAAAAAAAGAGACTGGGTGAGAAGGCAGTGACATCAGATGGGGAAGAATGAGGCCGTTGTTGGGGTTTACAGAACTGTTGCAAATCCTTATTTATTTTGAATTTTAAATTTGTAATTATTAAAAATTAATTATTTAGTTATCATTTGATGTTAATTTCAATTTTACCCCTATTGTACACTAAATTCATTGGCTCTCCATACTTTCTCTACAAAGAGATATTCATATGATTTTACAATAGAACAAGTGTAATTACTCGTGCCATGCACGTGATAAGATTGAAATTATAATTTTAAGTTATTTTGTTAAAATTAATTTGAATTATAATAATTTGATTAATAAAAAAGTAACATGTTATGCATTGTTTGTTTGTTTTTTTAATCTAGTGTTAATTGGATTAGCTCTAAAATAGTTATTAATCGCTTTTAGTAATCTACTTTTTTTAATAAATCAGACAAATATACTGAATGTGACCATAAATAATCTAGTAATACTTAAATCCACCAACAAATTTTTATATATTGGTTTACTGTGAACTAAGAGCATATCAAAATCAGCTCAAAATTAACAACAAATTATTAGAGAATTCTAATGCAGAAAGTTTTCTAATAAACAATAAATAATTTAAACCCACTGAATAACAATTCAACACTGTCCTTTGATGCCTGCAAAATATAAACCTGAAACAATATTATGTCAATGTTAGTATACAAAATTATATGATTAACATAATTATAAAATTGTTTATCGGGAGAATAAAATAATACGAATTTTTACGATAATTTTAATATTCTCAAGTTATAAATGTACAATAAGAATGTATTACCCACTAGCAACAAAAATTTGTCAATTTTTTTAATTGATAGTAATAAATGTTAATAAATTTAATTAAGAGATTTCGTTATTACCTTTTTATTATAAGTTCTCAAAAACTTCTCTATATACCACATTCATCGTGAAGTTATCTTCCAAGTTTTCATGATCTTGCAACAACACTCGCAGACCATCTTTGCTCGTTACTCGTTACTCTTTAATTGAACAAAAAATATTTATAAACTGGACCTAGCATCATTTAATAAAATCATGGAAAATAATCAACTTACCTTATCATCCATGAGAACCATTTCTATGTAAGACGTCTTGCTCTTGTCAAATTTGGATGAGACTTTCCATAACCTTATCATTCTTGCCTTTATTTTCTAAATTTTTTCATTACATAATCTATCATAGGTAATACTGTTGATAGAATCGTAGCTAGTAGCCATTAGGTATGAAAAATAAACAGAAAAAGAACTATGTCTGAGGTACGAATTTTTTAGATAATAAATAATTGTAACAATTTACTATTACTCCTTATATATACTTATATACACACACTAATTGAACAGAGTAATAATTAGCCAATATTTTTAATGGAGATACTTGCTATAATTAGGTAAAAATTATGACATTATGTTTTATTAACCTTTACGATTAATTCAATAGAGATACTTGCTCAGTATATATATTATCTACATTAATTATATGCCAATATTTTTAGGAAAGAGCTAAAAGAGGAGATATATCTATCTACTTAATATACTAAAACTGGGTTTTTCCCCGCTAATGGAAGTGAGGTGTCAATTCCTCATGAATCTATTTTTTCGCCAAAATAAATGCACTATTTTCTCTTCTAAGTTTATTTTAGAAAATATCTTTATTATAATTATATTATAATTAGCATTTAAGTAATAATACATAATTATACTAATTTAGGAAAATATCTTTATTCTAGTTATATAAAATCAATATTTAATATATTATTAAACTACTTAACAATTATCAATCGAAAATATTATAATAATAATAATAATAATAATAATAATAATAATAATAATAATAATAATAATAATAATAATAATATGATATGATAATTATATGATAATGGCATCAGTTATTAATAACCAATTTATATTTCTCTAAATAAATTTATTTTAGAAAAATATATTTATTATAATTATATTACAATATTACAATTAGTATTTAATGAATAATGCATAATTATACTAATTTAAGAAAATATCTTTATTATAATTATATAAAATTAATATTTAATGCATCTATCTATTCTATTATATAAAAATCAGATTTTTGCACTTAATGATAGAGATGACGTGGCATGCTTCTGAGAGTGTTTTCCAATTTATTTCTTTTAACTCATTAAATACAAGTTATTACGATAAACTAACTATATTAACTAATTGATTTGATTAGATATTTAAATATCACATAATTTATTATATCGATTATTTTAAGAGAAGTGCTAGGGGGCCAGCAACTTTTGTGATTTATAGCCATCAAATAGCCATCAATGATGATTTTAATGGTTTGAGATTAGTGTGAGATTTCATCCAATGGCTCACTTTTCTTTGCTGGTTACATGCTGGCCAAAATTTAATAAAGTTGCTGGCCCCTAGACTTTTCCTTATTTTAATTCATTAATTTATAAGGTACATAATAACATAGAGGATTTGTTACTTATTTTGATTAAATACAATAAATACAGATTAATTTAGTTAAGTAAATTATTGTCTCATGTAACACCCTAATTACCCTAAGCTTTACCTCATGCCGTAAAGCAAAAGTTAATCAGAGGTCACGACAATCATAAGGCTTATACATAAATATATATAGAAGGAATAATAATTCTAGAAGCCTGATAAAGAAATAAGCTCAAATACGGAATTACAAAAGCGTAAAACGTTCACACGAAGCTACAACTTAAGGCACAAGATAGACATACAAATATCAAGACATATATATAGAAATATTCAAAGTATAATAGCCATAAAAATCTAGCTGCGGCTAGCGGAGTTTAAGCTGGCTAGTTATATACAACACACAAGTTTTGAAAGTAAAACAGCTTATACAAACTTCCTCTCAAGTAAGCCTTTAAGGCAAATAAAATAAAAAAGTGAGAGTACTAATAAAAGATAGTCAAAGGACTCCAAAATATGATAAAGGTCCTCTGCTCTGTCACCATCAAGCAACTCAACGAGGTGGATTGTGACATGCATCTGAAAAAGCAACAACAAAGTATGGAATGAAAATCGGAGGTTCTCAGTATGGTAACAGTGCCCAGTAATATAAGATATAAGACCTCGGGACGCCAGAGGCAATCCTAGAGCTTCATATCAACACAAGATTCAACTTAAGGTATAACTAAAATTTAAAACCATAACTTAAAACCATAATGAAAAGGGGGTAAACTAACTTAAGGGATTTCTAACTATCAGTTCACCACTGTCCCACAGCCTTCACCAGTCTGCCCGCCATGCGATCCCATCACCACCGCCTTCCGATCTTCCTCAATCTTAGTAGAAAACACAAGTAATAGCAATGCAAGTAAAGCACAAGTATAAACATGTATATCAATTAATTCAGGAAGCAACTAAGCATGTTATACAATTAGGAAAATAATTCAAGTTGGCAAAGCAAGCAATCAGATAGAAAATGCACATGATGAATACCTGTCCTATTGGCTGTGATATCATATTGTCAGTTCAACTGCCAACCTGACACACCTCCATGGAGATGTCGCCTTTCGGTCTCATATTGGGAAACCCCGAGATATGGTTCCCAGATCACGGTCCAGGATGTCAGTGCCTGCACACTATAGTGATTCTGAAAGGATGCGAGCGGGATACTCTTGCCACGGACCTCACATACTCTTGCCGCGACCTCGACAGGCGGGATTAACCAAACTGTCCCTGCCAGGCGCATAGCATTTTAACAATCTCAGTATAAATCAGTAATTCAGTGGTTTTTTAGAAATCATTTTCAGTATATCAGTGATCCATCATTCCATTCCAAGTCCCAGACTCGTCTCAGCCACCATCAATTCATAATTTCCACAATTCAGTGTCAGTGATCATCAACACAATACTCCTTCTTCTCATTCAACCAAATCCGTCCTCAGTACTCCAGAAATCTAAGTCTCCATTTTCTAAACTTTTTACAAGGAAAATATCTAATTAAATTTACCTAAAGCATCCCCCATGTTTTGACACCTAAAAACAAGCTAAAGGATCTTAGATAAGTGTCACGAAGGCTTACAAACTTGCCAGGAATGTAATACAGACAAAAACAAAATTTTTATTGAAAAACAGGGCAGTGTGCGGATGCATAGGGTTGTGCATACGCACAAACAGAAGAATTTTCAAGAAGTGTGCATACGCACAAAAGGTAAAAGTTTTCATTTTAAACACACACACAGATACATGCGATCGTCCTGAATAGACTGCCACTCCCAGCGTGTGTGTGCGCACCAGAGTGTGCTAGCGCTCCCAACAGTAGGCATCTCCCTGTGTGTGCGTGCACACAAGAGTGTGCGTACGCATGCTTTCAAAAATACACAGGATGTGCGTGCGCACATGGCTGTGCGTACGCACAAGTCAAAAATTGCCACTGATCAGAGCACGCGCACAGCAGTGTGCATGCGCACACAAACCAGAAATCATAAATTCTGCAACATCACAGAATTCAGATTTTTGACACCAACTTCTAATGATCATATATTTCTCTACAAAATTAAGATTTTTATGAAATCTATATCTTTTTAAAGATTTTTGAATTATCTATACTTTGATATAAAATTCAAACCATTTCAAAAACCGTAGCTCAAGATATGATCCGTTGAAGTTCACCAAAAGTCCAGTTTTTACCAAAAGTCGCTAAACCTCAAATTTACCAGAATCTCAATCCAAAATCACCTATTCCACATTCAAAACAGTTATAATATACCTAGATCATATTCACATATCCTCCATTTCATTCCACAATCTAAAATTCACATTTTTATTATCTCCCTACCAAATCATCAATCAATTCATTAATTTCTCAAACAATGCACAACAACATCACACATCAACAATTCCTCATACACAAATCCATCACTTACCACACATCATTATCACAATAGTCACCTAACACCAATCTTAACATAACATCAATAATCCATCATCATGCAACATAAACTCAAAGTCATTATACATCATAATCATCAACATTAAATTTCAATCCTATCCTATGGTTCATTAGCCTAAATGTCCAGAAATATTATATATTACATAGAGAAAACTGAAACCATACATTGGCCGATTCTTAATATGTGCTATACACCAGAGTTTGTGCCCAACAAGCTTTCAACTACAACCAAGCCACCAACTCAAATCCAAAGGCTCCCAAAATAACAATAATCAAGCTATACACAATTAATTCATAAAATCAATACTTAGAGTTCCATATATACATAAAACCACAAGTGATTTAGGATTTCTTACCTTGCCTAATGTGGATTAGAACAAAACTCACTAAGTACCCGGTGCTAGATTGTACCTAGATAATCAAAATCACAAGAACCACTCATTCACGATAGCAACAATTCAAATCTGTTATAGAAGGAAGAACTGTGCAAGAAATTGAAAGTTCCCTAGCACTCTGTTCTAATAAAATCAAAGAGCTCGACGAGAGCTTCACGTAGCAACTAACAGCATGCGAATCGGAGCTCTGGAGAGTGAGATATAGCTCCAAGAAGCAGAGGATGAATAGTGCTTTGTGAACCCTACCTCTCTTCTCTCTCAGTTCACGTTTTAGCTGCTGGAATGTGGTGAAAATGGCTGAGTTTGCCACTTAAGTGGCTTTATATATGTTGCGTTTGGGCCCAACTTGGGCCCGGTCCAATCCATCAGCGTTTTTTGCCTGTTTGGCTCAATTTCGGGCCAAACCTTTAAAATTAATGCCTGATTTTCAATTCTAAATCTTTTCCTAAGATTTTCTACTGTTTTTATTATTCTCGCATAGTACCGAACCGAGTTAAGCCGGTACTGCTAGTTAATTGGCCAGTTCGCATTTTTATGCAATTTTTCGAAGAAAATTACATTTTCCAACTCAGAAAAATCTACTGAGTCCAAAAATCGTATTTAAATTTTCTAATTAATATTCTAAAATTTTAAACCTATTACGGGCAGTTAAATTGTTATTATTATCGGTTAATTAATTCGCGGTTCTTACATTCTCCCCACCAAATAAGGAATTTTGTCCCCAAAATTTGGTTTATCTATCATCTTCATTAAATGTTCCCTTAACTTAAACCTATCTCTCACTATTCAACCTTCCATTCCTCTACGTCAACTCAATTTCCTATTTACATCCTTCATTCCTATTTATAATGTCATATCTTAACCGAATTCAAGCCTACGCTGTACTCATTCTTCTCACTCTTAGCTTCCTTCAATCAACCTCAATACAATATTACCATTTCAATTCAATTACACCTATAATCATCTCCAAAACCTACTCTAATTCAATCTAATCTTACAGCCATAATCAAACTTAGTTTCTTAGAAATCCTTGCTTACCCTAACCTACTATACTCTTCAAGTATTCAAGCCTAAGATATGTTTAGTCACCATTCCACTACCTCTATTCCCAACTATCATGTTCCATTGCATTCCACAAGCTTCTACCGCGCCACTCTGATTTTCATCCACTAATTAATTAACTAATCCAATCCTTCAGTTAAGTCATATATGATTATCGGATTACAAAACCTAGGCTTACTCTTAAACTCCCTCAACTTGATCCAAAATAGGGTTTACGCTCATCCTAAGACTAAGTCATAAGTTAGTGCCTTATAGCATTTCCATACCTAATTTAAGGTTTCATTAAATCCTCAATCTCAAACAATTTTCCACAGCTCCAATTACAATATTTATCAATTTTCAACCATTCAACACTTTCAAAGCCTAGCAACAGTTCCTATACTAACCACAGTTTCAATACCATCCACTCAATCACACTCATAACACACTCAATCATTCCAACACCTAAAATATTCTATTATCCATTCTCTTTACTCATTTGACAAAATCCCAAGGTCCACAATACCACCATACCTTTATTCTACATATAATTATTCAATTCACTTATAATCTCATCAATGTGTACCATTCAACCTCCCTTAGATATACTAAACAACTAATGAATTCCTACCCATCATAACTAAAATCAAATGTTAAACTCAGCCAAAAATTAAAGCCTAAATTCATTTTCACTTATTTTCTCCTTTTCTAATTACCTCTGCACTCAATAATCCACCATGTGCCAAATGTTATATTAACCACCTTATAATCTACACGTGAAAACCAAAATCAAGCGCGAAAATCCCAGGTGATAACTTAACTCAAAATAGTAATTCTTTGGTGATTACATCCATCTCCATGGCGTAGTTCCTCCTTGCTCCACATTTTCAATACGAGCATAAACGCAGTAGGCTCCAGATCATGAGTCAGAGAATTTACTTCGTTACGGCCTCAATCGTCATGACGCCTAACCCACTACATCCTAATGTTACATCGGAACGCACTCTAAGATTTCCAATGAAGCATCATCGTAGATCCCAACTGGTTCATGGAATTCTGGCAACACAAACTTTAGCTTTGTAATTAATCTTTCTTTCAAGTCCTTGAGAAGTTTCTCCACAGTTTGACTTCGTACCAATGGGACCTCCTTGTGTGTCAATTTAATTATAGGTAACGTCATTTGTAAAAGTAAAGCTTCACCACTCCTCGCGATGTCGTACACTCGCAAGTTTCATCCTTCGGGTTTATAATTCGTGTCCTAAGGAACTAACATATCGATGGTTGCATCTAAGGATTGCATGCGATGTCAAAATGATCTCAAGTTACTAGAAGGAATACCAAGCTTAGAAGAGAGTAAATAATTTCGAATGGTATTTGTAAGAAATTGAAGAGATACATTATGTTGTGATCAGACAAGGTTGTTGTAAAAAATAAGAAAATGCTCCAGAAAGAGAATTAGAGTACACCTCATAAAGGAATTCCAAATTAAGAATCTTTGAAAGAAATAATAAGGCACATTGAATCAAAATATGCCTCTACTGATTGTTTATCTCAATAGAAATCTTTCTCACACTTAATTAGGTCAAAACAGATTTAGGCTCATATCAAGGAGTACGAATTTTGCGCAAAGACACGTGCAAGCAAGGGTTTGATTTTAGGAAACATTCATTTTAATTATCAAGAAGGATCGCAGAATAAAGTACTTCATCTTTCATAATTCCACCATGTCAATGCTCCCTCACGCCTTCCGCTGTGTTATTCTAATTAGTTGTCACTAAGAACCCGAATCGCTTGATTGCGTCCACCAGAATTATCTTCTCCCATTAGTTTCTCCGATGCTAAGTTTGGCCAGCCCTAACGACAACGTTCCATAAAATAAAATTAAGCTAAACTCTGGTCCTAAGCCTGACGTTCAATCTGGTATTGCCAGTTCTAAATCCTTGACCCCCTTCATAAATTAATAAGGACGGTCGAGTTACAACCTCCTACCACGGGATTAAAACCCAGTTATCAATTTTATCGTTACCTCGAATTGGAGATCTTTAGCCCCGTCACTAAGACCGGTCCGCACCCTGGTCCATCCTGTAGGGACAACATATAGAGATATGCCCTAACAATCCGTAGCAATAACATCCACTGAACCCAGCCATGCACGATGTTTCAGGATGGTATCTTCCACATCTCGGGCACCTTAACTCCTCTTGTTAATCCCACGCCTTCTTACCTCCTCCTCTCGCCCGGTGATACTGGTCATGGTTAATCCCTCCGATATATCCTTGAATTTGGGATTGCTGAGGGGCATGTCTACCCTTCTTGAAGTTCTGGCCTCTTGATGGAACATACTTCCCATGACCCCTGCTACTAGTACCGCCCTGATTATCTCTCACCAAAGCCGTCTTCTTGGCATAATCTTCAACAATTCTTGCCTTGCTCACCAATTCAGAAAACATTCAAATCTCTAATGGAGTCATAGCATTCATAATATTTTCACTCAGACCTCCTTGGTACCTTTCACACTTCCAACCCTCATAGGACTCAGGGGCTCCTCGACATACCCTTGAGAACCTACAGAGCTCCTCGAACTTACTCGCATACTCGGTCACAGACATTAAACCTTGCTTCAGCTGCATAAGCTCTAACTCTCTGGCCTACCTCACTGAATCAGAAAAATACTTCTTGTAGAAAATAGTCCGAAACAGCTCCCACGAAATATCCATATTCTGTAGTTGCAGGAATCGACACTCTCCTTGCCACCAATGCTGAGCTTCTCCCACTAATTGATAAGTCACATATTTCACGAACTGAGTATTTGGGACATGTTGAGTCTGTAATGCACACTCCATAATTTTGAACCAGTTGTCTACTTCAGTAAGATTTTTCTATCCATTGAAAATCGGTGGGTCAACTTTCAGAAAAGCAGCTAGAGCACTCGGAACGCCACCTAAGCTGTCCTCAGCACCTTTTTCACTTTCATTTCCAGCTGATTGCCTTGTCTGCAGTATAGCATGAGAAGTCATCGCAGTGCTTGCTTGAATCGTGTTAGCTAATTTAGTCATCGCCGCCATGAGTTCAGCGTGATTGTCTGTCGACGGATTACCCTCACTCTCTCTTTGAGTACGTGTTTGACCTCATCCATGAGTTACCATTTAGGGTCCTGCCCATACCAAACAATCGATATCAAGGTGATCAGTCTCAATATCAAAAGCCTAGCGCTTCAATTACCCCCAAAAAGGCACTCACAAACAAGCATGCTATGAAATACCAAGAAGATAACCTAAATAGCATGAAAGAAAAATGACCCAGAGTATGTAATGAAGCACAATTGGTCCATCCCTCAGGCTCACGAGGACGAACCGCTCTCATACCACTAAATGTAACACCCTAATTACCCTAAGTCTTACCTTATGCCGTAAAGCAAAGGTTAATCATAGGTCACATCAATCCTAAGGCTTATATATAAATATATAAAGAAGGAATAATAATTCTAGAAGCCTGATGAAGAAATAAGCTCAAATACGGAATTACAAAAGCGTGAAACATTCACACGAAGCTACAACATAAGGCACAAGATAGACATACAAATATCAAGACATATATATAGAAATATTCAAAGTATAATAGCCATAAGAATCTAGCCGCAACTCGCGGAGTTTAAGCTGGCTAGTTATATACAACACACAAGTTTTGAAAGTAAAACAGCTTATACAAACTTCCTCTCAAGTAAGCTTCTAAGGCAAATAAAATACAAAAGTGAGAGTACTAATAAAAAATAGTCAAAGGAATCCAAAACATGATAAAGGTCCTCCGCTCTGTCACCATCAAGCAACTCATCGAGGTGGATTGTGACCTGCATCTGAAAAAGTAATAACAAGGTATGAAATGAGAACCAGAGGTTCTCAGTATGGTAACAGTACCCAGTAATATAAGATATAAGACCCCGGGATGCCAGAGGCAATCCTAGAGCTTTATATCAACACAAGATTCAACTTAAGGCATAACTAAAATTTAAAACCATAATGAAAAGGGGTAAACTAACTTAAGGGATTTCTAACTATCAGTTCACCACTATCCCACAACCTTCACCAGCCAACCCGCCATGCGATCCCATCACCACCGCCTTTCCGATCCTCCTTAATCCCAGTAGAAAACACAAGTAATAGCAATGCTAGTAAATCACAAGTATAAACATGTATATCAATTAATTCAAGAAGCAACTAAGCATGTTATATAAATAGGCAAACAATTCAAGTTGGCAAAGCAAGAAATTAGATAGAAGATGCACATGATGAATGCATGTCCTATTGGATGTGATATCATATTGTTGGTTCAACTGCCAACCTGACACACCTCCATGGAGATGTTGCCATTTGGTCTCATATTGGGAACCCCCGGAATATCGTGCCTGGATCACAGTCTAGGATGTCAGTGCTTGCACACTATAGTGATTCCGAAAGGATGTGAGTGGGATACTCTTGCCACGGACCTCACATCTCAACGTAAGCGGGACTAACCACCGCCCTTACGCCACCGCCACGACCTCGACAGGCGGGATTAACCAAACCATCCCTGCCAGGCGCATAGCGTCTCAACAATCTCAGTATAAATCGGTAATTCAGTGGTTTTTCAGAAATAATTTTTTAGTATATCAGTGATCTATCATTCCATTCTGAGTCCTAGACTTGTCTCAGCTACCAGCAATTCATAATTTCCACAATTCATTGTCAGTGATCATCAACACAATACCCTTCCATCTCATTCAACCAAATCCATCCTAAGTACTCCAGAAACCTAAGTCTCCATTTTCTAAACTTTTTACAAGAAAAATATCTAATTAAACTGACCTAAAGCATCCCCCATGTTTTGACCCCTAAAAACAAGCTAAACGAACTTAGATAAGTGTCACGAAGGTGTACAAGCTTGTTGGGAAGGTAATACTAGGGGTGTTCGCGGTGCGGTTTGGTTCGGTTTTAAGGGAAAAAGTCATCCGATCCGAACGCTTAATTTATGTGCGGTGCGGTTTGGATTGGATGAAATTTTTTTGGAAATCCGATCCGATCCGATCCGATTACAAGCGGTTTGGATTTGCGGTTTTTTAAATAAAAAAATTAAATACATATAATAAGTCTCAACATCAAATTTTAAATAATCAACAATGATATAACAAGTCTTAAAAATATCTTAAAAAGCTAACGATAACATAACAATAGAAATAAAATTATAGGTTAGTTAAAATAAATAAATAAATAACATTTTGAACATAAAATATTTATTAAATAATAATAATAGATGAATAATAGAAAAATGTATAACAAATTGAACATGTTATAAGTATAATTATAAATATAATAATAAAATAATAATATTATAGCACATTGTGCGGTTTGGATTGGATTGGATCGGTTATGAAAAGTAGATCTAAAATCTGATCCAATCCAGCGGTTTGCAAAAAACAGAATCCAATCAAATCTAAATTAGTGCGGTTTTAATCGGTTTTCGATTTGGATCGGATTGGATGAGTGGTTTAATTTGGATCAGTTTGGATTTGAACACCCCTAGGTAATACAGACAAAAACAAGATTTTTATTGAAAAATAGGGCAGTGTGCAGACGCATAGGGTTGTTCATACACACGAACAGAAGAATTTTCAAGAAGTGTGCGTACGCATAGAAGTGTGCGTACGCACAGAAGGTAAAAGTTTTCGTTTTAAACACGCACACAGATATGTGCGATCGCCCTGAACAGACTACCACTCCTAGCGTGTGCGTGCGCACGAGGTTGTGCATACATACAACTTTCAAAATTTGTAGGGTGTGCGTGCGCACCATAGTGTGCTAGCGCTCGCAACAGTAGGCATTTCCTGTGTGTGCGTGCGCCCAAGAGTGTGCATACGCACACTTTCTAAAATACACAGGGTGTGCGTGCGCACAAGGCTATGTGTACGCACAAGTCAAAAATTGCCACTGATCAGACCACGTGCACAACAGTGTGCGTGCGCACACAAACTAGAAGTCATAAATTCTGTAACATCACAGAATTCAGATTTTTGACATCAACTTCTAATGATCATATCTTTCTCTACAAAATTCATATTTTTACAAAATCTATACCATTTTAAAGCTTTTTGAATTATCTTTAATTTAATATAAAATTCAAACCATTTTAAAAACTGTAGCTCAAGATATGATCCGTCGAAGTTCACCAAAAGTCGCTAAACCTCAATTTTACCAGAATCTAAATCCAAAATCACCTATTCCACATTCAAAACAGTCATAATATACCTAGATCATATTCACATATCCTCCATTTCATTCGACAACCTAAAATTCACATTTTCATTATCTCCCTACCAAATCATCAATCAATTAATTAATCTCTCAAACAATACACAACAACATCACACATCAACAATTCCTCATACACAAATCCATCGCTTACCACCCATCATTATCACAGTAGTCACCCAACACCAATCTTAACACGACATCAATAATCCATCATCATCCAACATAAACTCAAAGTTATTATACATCATAATCATCAACTTTAAATTTCAATCTTATTCTATGGTTCACTAGCCTAAGTGTCCAGAAATATTATATATTACACAGAGAAAACTGAAACCATACCTTGGCCAATTCTCAATATGTGCTACACACTAAAATTTGTGCCCAACAAGTTTTCAACTACAACCAAGCCACCAACTCAAATCCAAAGGCTCCCAAAATCACAATAATCAAGCTATACACAATTAATTCATAAAATCAAAACTTAGGGTTCCATATATACATAAAACCACAAGTGATTTGGGATTTTTTTTACCTTGCCTAATGTGAATTAGAACAAAATCCACTAAGTACCCGGTGCTAGATTGTACCTAGGTAATCAAAATCACAAGAACCACTCATTCACCATAGCCAAAATTTGAATCTGTATAAAAGAAAGAACTGGACAAGAAATTGAAAGTTTCTTACCACTTTGTTCAAATAAAATTGAAGAGATCAACGAGAGCTTCGCGTGGCAACTGACGGCACGCGAATCGGAGCTCCAGAGAGTGAGATATGTAAACCCCACTAAAATCGGTAAATAACTAGTTAATAAATTAAATTTTAATTAGAAAAGCTAAAAATGCAAAACTAATATCAAAATTGGATAGAGCTCATCGAAACGAGAATTTTGATATCAATTTCGATAATTTGGCCCAAAGTTGGACCGAACAGGCCGAACCGGTCGAACCAGACCCGAACTGGGCCGTGGGCCCAACCAACTCACTATATATAATGAGCTGAAGCTCATTTCATTCCATTCAGCATGAAGAACACGCTGGGCAGCAACCTAAATGGGGAAGAACATGTTGAAGATTCCAAAACCCTTGATTTCATTCAAATCCGTATAACTTCTTGCTCCGAGCTCTGATCGTCGCATCGTTTGCGGCTACGCGCCCGTGGCGTCGAGCTCTACAAATTTCATAACATTGAAAGGTAAGAAAGCCACGTTTTCTTCCTTAATTTTCCTATTTCCAATTCTAAATTTATTGAGCTTTGGTGTTGAGATTTTGTATAATTTGGTGTTTTAGGCTCAAGTTAGCTTCTGGGACTTATGGGCTCAAGCTATTGAGTATATGGATATGATAAGAACACCCTAACCCTAACTCAATCTTGTATTTGTAATAGAAAACTGAATTGGAACATATATATATATATATATATATATATATATATATATATATATATATATATATATATATATATATATATATATATATATTAGATGTAGGTTAAGTGGGTGTTTATGCATTGGAATTGAATTGGGATTACTTGGAGGTTTGTTGGTGACCAAGGCTTGTTTTGGGGCTGTTTGATTGAGGTTGGAGGGGCTGTAATTTTGTGTTGTGAGGCTGCCTTGGGTGAACTAAGTGATCGGCCAAGGTATGGTTTAAGTTTTGCACGTTTAATATTTACGGTGTTGTGAAAACTTAGGTTAGAGGAACCATAGGATAAGTTGAATTGTTTGTTGTATTTAATGATTAGCCTTGTAATGTTGTTGGAATAGATTTGTTGGTGGATATATATTAGAATTATGAGGTGTGGAATTTATTAGTGGTATGCTCTTATATTTATTTATCATGGATTTTGGTTGTGTTTGTTAATAAGGATGTAGAGTTGTGTTGTGGTGGTATTGCATATGCTGTAACTATTCTGTGATGATCGGAATTGTATGGAACCAAGTCCTGGTTAAACATTGGAATATTTGGAACTGAACTGGAGAATTTGGGATTCTTTCGTTAAATATATGATTTATGGTGAATTTTCAAATTGTAGTCGTGGAATCTGAATTTTACTGCATAATTTTTAGTACAGCAGAAACTTGTTGGCTCTACTGCGAATGTTTCAAAATGAATTTTGAAATGAAACTAACTTTAAATAAAGCTTTAGTCCTATTATTTTAACTTCGTAAAATCTCAGAATGGTTAGACTTGTGGTTTTAAAGATATGAATTTTTGAAATACGATGCGTTATACAATAAAAGCCAGATTCTGTTTTCTTAGATCAGCAACTTTGAGAGTTTATAACTTCTAATTATGGATGGATATTCCGGTGCAACCAATTGGAGGTGAAAATTAATTATTCGTAACAGTTGTGATTTAAATTTCAGGGATGTCCATGTTTTAATGAGTGAGTTATGGGACTTGGAAGAGGACATGTTCATTGGTTTTTAAAACAGAATTCTGCAGAAAGTTACTCAACTTCCAAGTTACATAATTCCTTTATTAAAAATGGTTTTGACCTGAGACCAATTGGAAAAGAAATCTGGTTATGTTAAGTTGAACCATATTAAATTTTAAGGCTATTAGATTTAATTTTAATTTTATATGAAATTTTAGATATCGTATGCTGCTGCTGTTTTCTGGTTTCTAAGTACTACAGAGCAGTCAGTTGTTTCTCCCCTGTTTCTGAGACAAGTTAAATCAGAAAATTGTGATTTTTGGTTGTTAGAAAGCTTATTCTGGGATGAACGTCTGGACATAAAGTTTGTCCAATTCTGAGTTCATTTGTTATATTAAAAATAGAAAAGAAAATAGAGTGTCGAGGATGTCTTAGTGAATGTCATGGGTCCGAGAAGTCAAAGATTAATCTTCGTGTTATGTGATTGACTTAATGCTAGAGTTGGGTTGATTTTAAGATTATTCGATATTAAAAAAGTTGAGAAGAGTTTGATAAATGGTTTGGTCAGGACCCGAAAAGGGTAAACGTGATGAATTATAAGGGAATGATGATGAAAAATGTGAAAGGGAAGTTGTTAATAAAAGGAGTTAACATGCCATAGCTTGATGAATGATTAAATAATGATTATGACTATGAAATGGCTTACGAATGATGATATCTGAGATACGAGTTTTCCTGGGTAAAAACCGTGGCTCGCCACCACGTGTTCCAGGTTGAATCTTGATACTCTGTTGACCCTATGTCGTAAGGGTGACCGGGCATGTATAAATTCCTGGGTATGGATAGCCCCCATTGAGTAATTTATATGATGATTGAATGTGAACTCTATGCATAGACTCTTAGGGATGCGCGACGGGGGACAGTCTAAGGTTTTCGGACTTGTCGGGTTGGCTGGATAACCGACAGATGGGCCCCATCAGCCATAGAACAGGCATGCATCATATGCATTTGTTTGTTTTGATTGCTATGCATTTCCTGGGTTTGCCTAATTTATTTATATCACATGCTACCTGTTATACTTGCTACTTGTACTATCTGCTCATTACTTGTGCGTGAACTTGTTTGGTTGCTTGTTTCTGTTGCATTATGGATGATGGAGGGATGGAGGAAAAGGAGAAATGGTTTGGTGTTAGATTATAATTGAAATTGTGTAAGTTAGGTAGATTTAGAATACCTACCCATGTTTATGGCTTCTGTTTAGTAATTAAGTTGGATGATTGAATAACGAAGTTCTAGGATGGCCTTTGGTATTCTCAGGACCTTATTTATTATACGCGTGGCACTTTTACCATGCTGAGAACCTCCGGTTCTCATTCCATATTGTATAGTTATTTTTTAGATGCATGTCGAAAGGCTCCTCGCTAGTTGTCTGGATCCTGGGAAGTGAAGTAGTCCTTTTGTGTATTTTGGTTTCCTGTTGTATATATGTATTTAGCTTACTCTCCAAGTAACTTATGTATGCTGCTCCTCTTAGAGGTTGAGGGAGAGATAGGAGTTTATTTTGGTATTTGGTGTATTTTGGGGATATATATCCCCTGGCCAGCCTTAGCTTCGCAGGCTGAGTCAGGGGCTAGTTATGTTGTTTCCTTGGCTTTCCTTTATTCTTTTGCTTATCTTTATCATGTCCCTATTAGGTTTCTTAGCACGCAAGTAATCCTTTCCTGAGCGTTGCACTTTTTATTTTGTGATTTTGTTTTACCCGTTTTTTAAGGCTCCTAGTTAAGTATCCTTTTCTCTATTATATATATATATATATATTACTATTTTTAGAGGTCGTAATACCTTACTATCTCAGTCTTATGACTTAAGCATAAGATTATGTATGGTAGGGTGTTACATTATGGTATCAGAGCAGTTCGTTCCTATAGAGTCTAAGGACGGACTGAATATGCTACTGTGCATTCTCTGTGTATGTGTCTATGTGATATTAGGATATCTAACTGATATGTGTAGCATACATGTTCGTGAGCATGTGTTTGGGACTCTTAAGCACTAAACTTGAAATATTGAGACTGATCACCTTAATATCAATTGTTTGGTGTGAACAGGGACCAAATGTCGACTCGCGGATCTGAGTGAGGTAACTGAAAGGAAAATCCTAGGACCGAACCAATGCGAGGACCCCGAGATGGAAGCTCAGGTGTTGGTACAAGCAACATAGGTCAATACTATAGGTCCATGACCCTTACTGATTTCCTCAAGAGTGGTCCACCCTGGTTTAACAGAAATGCCAATGCGTTAGAGGCTGATCGGTGGTTTCGAGATGTGGAGAGATTCTTATACACTCAACACATACCAGAAGTATAGTCGGTGGAAATAGTGACTTACATGTTGGAAGGTGATGCTCAGGAATGGTGGCAGGAGTTATATCACACCTTGCAGATGGAGTTAACAGATATCCCTTGGAGTAGAGTTAAGACGGAATTTTACGGAAAATATTTCTTGCATGCAATTCGCATTGCAAAAGAATTGGAGTTAATGCAATTGAAGCAAGAAAATATGTTTGTTGCTGACTATACCCGTGAATTCGACAACTTGTGTCATCTCTCAAGAGTTTGTCAAGGAAATCCAGCTGACTATGAGGCGTGGAAGTGTGTTCAGTATGAGAAGAGGCTTAGAAGAGACATCTTCAACTGCGTGAGTCCGCAAAGGTTAACGAATTTTCCTGAATTGGTTATGAAAAGTCAATTCGCGAAACGTTACTCCATGAAGTCAGCAATGTTACAGGAAGGCTATAGAGAGACTGCTCCAGATGAGCCGCATGGAGCCGAACTAGGTGTATGTTACAAGTGCGGAAAGCCGGGCATATAGCTCGAGACTATCCACACAAGAAATGCCGGGATGCAGTCGAATCTGATCTTCAGACCTGAGGTAACTATAAGCTAGCAGTTGAGTTTTTAACTACCTTGCGTATCATTAATATATGTATGATCCATTGGTGAAGCATGACAAGTTTTGATGATCGTGGAGTCCGAGCCAATGGTTAGTTGAAGACTACTAGTTGTTGAGATGGAGCGATACTTAGCTAATTTAGATGAGTGACTGCCGACTAGGTTCTTGGAAGATAAGAATCAGAATGACGAAGTGGACGCTGGGTGAATTATACCTATGGAATTGGAACCGTTGAGAGATATGCGGAGTTACTGTTTAAAATCCAGTGATGTTAAGATTTCAAAGAAAAAGGAATAGAGCGAGTTTAACCTTTAGTTGTTAATTGATCGAGAGACAAGTAGAGGTGAGACCAAATTCCTATACAAAAGAGTTTCCAAGACCGTTCTTGAAGATGTACCAGAATTTCCACCTTAGAGAGAACGTGAGTTTGCCATAGACGTAGTTCGAAAATCGGATCCGTATCGATTGCAACACAAGTGAAGACATCATTAGAATCAGTAGAGTTTAAGACCGAGTTGAAGAGAGAACTGGAAGAGAGGATCATCCAACTAAGTGTCTCTTTGCGAGAGCGTGCCAGCAAATCTTCACGACTTAATCTAACCTTTCTCTTATAGCTTGCATTGAAAGTTCTATCTTGAACCTTCTCTTGTAAAAGCCCAACTCATTGTTCTTCCGATCTTGTTCCTTACTCGTACAAAGCTTGTCTCTTTTGAATTCAGCTTGAACTCATCCTAATATAATCACATAACTTTTGAATCCTGGTGACTTGCGGTGCGTGAAGTTGCTCTCTTGTGGAAACTCGCATTCCTTTCAAGTCAACTAGAACCTATTCAATCCGATATGCCTTATTTTTTCTATTTAAGCTTTGATTCGAACTTCTTTCCTGAAATGCAATTAGGTTTCTCCTCTTGTGCATCCCATTAGTTCTGTACAACTCCGGTTAACTGTATGCAAGACTTTCTTTTGAATTCTTGTGAACACCGTTCACGCTACTCGTTCGTCCCTTTGAACATAATGTTTCTTTGAAAAATAAACTCGTATTGGATTTTGCGTCATGCACAACTCTTAGATGCAATTATTAGAGTGTCAATCCTTTAGGGCAAGACTTTGGAACTTGAAAGTAAACCAGCGACATTTTGAGGGAATTCAAAACCTTAATCCTCGCCTATCGTATTGCTCGTGACTAGATAGATGCAATAAGGTGCACCATGTGAATGAAATACCAGGATATGATGAAAGCCTTCGAGTCATGGAAAGAAGATCGATCCTTATGCCAATACTTGTATCACTTGAACCTAATGAACCATTTGGGGAATTATTACGAGGCATTATTGGAAGACTTAAGACGTGTGCTGAAGTGACATCGTGAGATCGTAGCAGACGCCTTAAGCAAGAAGTTTCTAAGGGATTCTTGGACGTTATTTCCAAAGGAGAAAATGTTAGACGAGTTAAAGTTCTAAGTTGGAGAGTGAGAGTGTAGTTGGAAGGGTCAGAATAAATCCATTGCCAGTTTATAACATGGTAAACAAAAGGGAACTAAGAAGAGATTTATATGCCTAATGCCGAAAAGAGAGATCGTAGAATCAAGGACTTAGGGAGCGCAATAACGGTGATAAGGAGCTACTAAGAGTACCGAAGCGGGTTGAATCAAGAAGATACCAAGAGAGGGTTATGTGTCGAAATCGGAAATTGAAATGAGAAACTATTGCCCGAAGCTTATAAGAGAGGATTTTCGAATTTACCTTAAGATTTTTAAAACCTATCACGAATCCAAGAAGATATTTTGAGCAGCCAAAAATGAAGACGAAGTGGCAATCTATGTGATTACAAGTTTGATGCATGAGAAAGAAAAGAGAGACCACCAGGAGCTGTGCAGAATGCTACAACCATCAAAGGTTCTACATTAAGGGTAACAGAGAATAGCCATTGATTTCATAATAGGTTACCGAGGACTAGGACAAAAGGTGATACTGTTAGGGAACTGTGGATCAAGTGACCAAGTCCGTTTTGCCCATTAGAGTAAACTAATGATTGGGGATATCAAAGAGACTATACATTAGAGAGAAGGTGAGACTTCGCAGTACGCTAAACACCTCTGAATTAATCATAAACTGAAACGTTGAACGTCCTAGTTCCTGAATTTGACAGCCGAGACTACGGAGACAAAGCTACACAAACTTGAGTTAGGATTCTCATTATAAAAGCCAACAAAAGAGCTAGGCAGATTTAAGAAGAAGACTTCTGAAGTTGGATGGAAGGAGATACCTATCTCTGAAGATTACTTCAATGAACTAGAGTCGGATAAGCAATCAAAAACAAGGAAGTTAAAACCCGCTTCCAAAACAAATTCATGTCTTACAACCTAAGCTAGCTTAAATAAAAGGAGATGGACGTTTCGAGTGACGAGATCAGTTCCAAGAAAACTCTGAATATGCTGAAGGACTATCCACACCTCTTTTTAGATAACTGAATCTAAATTTTGAGGGCAAAATTCCTAATTAGGTGGGTAGGATGTAAATCCCGCTAAAATTAGTAAATAACTAGTGAATAAATTAAATTTTAATTAGAAAATCTAAAAATACAAAACTAATATCAAAATTGGATAGATCTCGTCGAAACAAGAATTTTGATATCAATTTCGATAATTTGGTCCAAAGTTAGACCGAACAGGCCGAACCAGTCGAACTAGACCCGAGCCGGACCCGTGGGCCCAACCAACTCACTATATATAATGAGCTGAAGCTCATTTCATTCCATTCAGCATGCAGAATATGCTGGGCAGCAACCTAAATGGGGAAGAACATGTTGAAGATTCCAAAACCCTTGATTTCATTCAAATCCATATAACTTCTTGCTCCAAGCTCCGATCGTTGCACCGTTTGCGGCTACGTGCCCGTGGCATCGAGCTCTACAAAGCCCATAACATTGAAAGGTAAGAAATCCACATTTTTTCCTCAATTTTCCTATTTCCAGTTCTGAATTTATTGGGCTTTGGTGTTGAGATTTTGTATAATTTGGTGTTTTAGGCTCAAGTTAGCTTCTGGGACTTATGGGCTCAAGCTATTGAGCATATGGATATGGTAAGAACACCCTAATCCTAACTCAATCTTGTATTTGTAATGGAAAACTGAATTAGAACATATATATATATATATATATATATATATATATATATTAGGTGTAGGTTAAGTGGGTGTTTATGCATTGGAATTGAATTGGGATTACTTGGAGGTTTGTTGGTGACCAAGGCTTGTTTTGGGGCTGTTTGATTGAGGTTGGAGGGGCTGTAATTTTGAGTTGTGAGGCTGCCTTTGGTGAACTAAGTGATCGGCCAAGGTATGGTTTAAATTTCGAACGTTTAATATTTACGGTGTTGTAAAAACTTAGGTTAGAGGAACCATAGGATAAGTTGAATTGTTTGTTGTATTTAATGATTAGCCTTGTAATGTTGTTGGAATAGATTTGTTGGTGGATATATATTGGAATTATGAGGTGTGGAAGTTATTAGTAGTATGCTCTTATATTTATTTATCATGGATTATGGTTGGTGTTTGTTAATAAGGATGTAGAGTTGTGTTGTGGTGGTATTGCATATACTGTAACTAATTTTGTGATGATCGGAATTGCGTAGAACCAAGTCCTGGTTAAACCTCGGAATATTTGGAACTGAACTGGAGAATTTGGGATTCTTTCGTTAAATATATGATTTATGATGAATTTTCAAATTGTAGTCGTGGAATTTGATTTTTACTGCGTAATTTTTAGTACAGCAGAAACTTGTTGGCTCTACTGCGAATATTTCAAAATGAATTTTGAAATGAAACTAATTTTAAATAAAGCTTTAGTCCTATTATTTTAACGTCGTAAAATTTCAGAATGGTTGGACTTGTGATTTAAATATATGAATTTTTGAAATACGATGCGTTATACAATAAAAGCCAGATTCTGTTTTCTTAGATCAGCAACTTTGAGAGTTTATAACTTCTGATTATGGATGGATATTCAGGTGCAACCAATTGGAGGTGAAAATTAATTATGGTTAACAGTTGTGATTTAAATTTCAGGGCTATCCATGTTTAATGAGTGAGTTATGGGACTTGGAAGAGGACATCTTCATTGGTTTTTAAAACAGAATTCTACAGAAAGTTACTCAACTTCCAAGTTACATAACTCCTTCATTAAAAATGGTTTTGATCTGAAACAAATTGGAAAAGAAATCTGGATATGTTAATTTGAACCACATTAATTTTTAATGTTATTGGTTTTAATTTGAATTTTATATAGAATTTTAGATATCGTATGTTGCTGCAGTTTTCTGGTTTCTAAGTACTGCAGAGCAGTCAGCATTTCTCCTCTGTTTCTGAGACTAGTTAAATCAGAAAATTATGATTTTTGGTTGTTAGAAAGCTTATTCTGGGATGAACGTCTGGACATAAAGTTTGTCCAATTCCGAGTTCATTTGTTATATTAAAAATAGAAAAGAAAATAGAGTGTCGAGGATGTCTTAGTGAATGTCATGGGTCCGAGAAGTCAAAGATTAATCTTCGTGTTATGTGATTGACTTAATGCTAGAGTTGGGTTGATTTTAAGATTATTCGATATTAAAAAGGTTGAGAAGAGTTTGATAAATGGTTTGCTCAGGACCCGAAAAGGGTAAACGTGATGAATTATAAGTGAATAATGATGAAAAATGTGAAAGGGAAGTTGTTAATAAAAGGAGTTAACATGCCATGGCTTGATGAATGAATAAATAATGATTATGACTATGAAATGGCTTATGAATGATGATATATGAGATACGAGTTTCTCTGGGTAAAAACCGTGGCTCGCCACCACGTGTTTCAGGTTGAATGTCGATACTCTGTTGACCCTACGTTGTAAGGGTGACCGGGCACGTATAAATTCCCGGGTACGGATAGCCCCCATTGAGTAATTTATATGATGATTGAATGTGAACTCTATGCATAGACTCTTGGGGATGCGCGACGGGGGACAGTCTAAGGTTTTCGGACTTGTCGGATTAGCTGGATAACCGACAGATGGGCCCCATCAGCCATAGGACAGGCATGCATCATATGCATTTGTTTGTTTTGATTGCTATGCGTTTCCTGGGTTTGCCTAATTGATTTATATCACCTGCTACCTGTTATATTTGCTACTTGTACTATCTGCTCATTACTTGTGCGTGAACTTGTTTGGTTGCTTGTTTCTGTTGCATTATGGATGATGGAGGGATGGAAGAAAAGGAGAAATATTTTGGTGTTAGATTAGGATTGAAATTGAGTAAGTTAGGTAGATTTAGAATACCTACCCATGTTTATAGCTTCTGTTTAGTAATTAAGTTGGATAATTGAATAACGAAGTTCTAGGATGGCCTATGGTATTCTCAGGACCTTATTTATTATACGCGTGGCACTTTTACCATGCTGAGAACCACCGATTCTCATTCCATATTGTATTGTTGTTTTTCAGATGCACATCGAGAGGCTCCTCGCTAGTTGTCTGGATCCTGGAAAGCGAAGTAGTCCTTTGGTGTATTTTAGTTTCCTGTTGTATATATGTATTTAGCTTACTCTCCAAGTAACTTATGTATGCTGCTCCTCTTAGAGGTTGGGGGAGAGATAGGAGTTTATTTTGGTATTTTGGTGTATTTTGGGGATACCTATGTATGTTCATATGTATATATATATCTGGCCAGCCTTAGCTTCGCAGGCTGAGTCAGGGGCTAGTTATGCTGTTTCCTTGGCTTTCCTTTATTCTTTTGCTTATCTTTATCTTGTCCCTATTAGGTTTCTTAGCACGCAAGTAATCCTTTCCTGAGCGTTGCACTTTTTATTTTGCGATTTTGTTTTATCCGTTTTTTAAGGCTCCTAGTTAAGTATCCTTTTTCTCTCTCTATATATATATATATATATATATATATATTACTATTTTTAGAGGTCGTAATACCTTACTATCTCAGTCTTATGACTTAAGCATAAGATTATGTATGGTAGGGTGTTACAAGATATAGCTCCAAGAAGAGGAGGATGAATAGTGCTTTGTGAACCCTACCTCTCTTCTCTCTCAATTCACGTTTTAGCTGCTGGAATGTGGTGAAATGGCTGAGTTTGCCACTTAAGTGGCTTTATATATGTTGGGCTTGGGTCCAAGTTGGGCCCAGTCCAACCCGTTAGCATTTTGGTCTGTTTGGCTCAATTTTAAGCCAAACCTTTAAAATTAATACCCGATTTTCAATTCTAAATATTTTCCTAAGGTTTTCTACTATTTTTATTATTCTCGCACAGTACTGGACCGAGTTATGCCGGTACTGCCGGTTAATTGACCGGTTCGCGTTTTTATGCAATTTTTCGAAGAAAAGTACATTTTCCAACTCAGAAAAATCTACTGAATCCAAAAATCGTATTTAAATTTTCTAATTAATATTCTAAAATTTTGAACCTATTCCGGACAATTAAATTATTATTATTTTACGTTAATTAATCGATTAATTAATTCGCGATTCTTACATCTCTTATGTTTTCCTATTTATTTTTTTAATTCATTAAATCCAATCAATTATAATAAATTAATTATATCAACTAATTAATTCAATCAACTATTTCCTAATTTATTTTTTTGAATTCAATAAATCAAATAAAATCAATTATACTAATTATTTGTATCAATTAATTGATTTGATTAATTCTTAAAAGTATTTTTATTTAATTTATTTTATTTATTTAAATACATGAACTATAACTAATTAATTATTTAATTTTATTAGGATAAATATATCAAATTTTATTCCTAATATCAAAATACAAACTTTTATTCCTTCTATTTTTATTTTACCACTATAAAAGACCATATATACTAGAAGAAAATATTATTTGTTTACCAATTACTCTTTTGGGTACAACAATTCTATTTTTTCCTATGAGGTGTCGTCGTAAGAAAGCAACCATTGTGAACACAAACCACCACACCCTCCAACTCCTGTTAACGAGTGCTAATAATTCGGAACTTTATATGATATGTTAGTCATGAACCGTTCATGGACCATGGTGTTATCATGTATATATAAATAAAAAAAGTTCCGTATTTAAACTTACTCAAGTCATTTACCTATTTGTGTGGTATATTGTAATGTAAAATTACTTTCAATTTGTGTTGTACAATAATATTATTGTCTAATTTAAGCTTTTACTTTAGAATTGTGTTATGATTTTATCTCATTATTTTTTTTAGATATCAAATTGATGTATTTTTATTTATTATTATTGAAACGGATGTGATATGAAATTTATAAAAATAAAATTCTCACACTCAATTTATTTTGTTGTAGTCTTCTATCTCTTTTATTTTTTATTTTCTTCTTATTCATTTTATTTTTTTAAATATCACATAATTTATTATAATTTATATCAATTAATTATAATTCATTATATCAGTTAATTTAATTCATTAATTTATAATATGCATAATAAAATAGATAATTTGTTACTTATAACGTTAATTCTTCTAAAATCTAAATCTAGATATAATTATACTTTTACTTTTTGTTATGATCAAAACATTATTATAATGAGTAATAATTAACCACTCATACTTTTAATCAAAGTGTTTGGATGATTTTTTTATTTATTAATATTAATTATTGATTTTTTTGTAAATAAATTGTATTATAATTTTATGTTAGTTCATAATTAATTAACGATTAATGTTCATGAAGATATGTTACTCTAAATTTTATCTTTTACAAATATTTTATTTAAATGTGATTTTCTAAACATAAAAATTTATTATTTTTAATTTTTTAAACATAAAAATTTATTACTTTTAATAATATCATACTTTTACTTTTTTTTTAATTCTAAATGAATATTTTATCGAATACTAATTAAAGTCATCCTTTCATTTGCTTTAACTAATCTATTATCTAACTATTATATAAAATTAAAATCGTATTGATGTATTTAATATTAAAGTTGGTTTGGCTTTTTATTTAGAGATTTTCGATTTTTTTTGTCTAATCCACCAAAACTATTCAATTATGAATAGTCACTTTTATCTTATTTTATATCACTTCAATTTTTATATTTTATAATATAATTAGGGCTGTACATAGTTTGGTTAATTAACCAAATTAGTTTTATATGATAAAACTGGTTATTAATCGGTTAGAAAATTTAAAAATCGGTTATAAAAGTAAAAACTAGTTTTGAAAAATAATCGGTTTTTAAAAAAAAAACAACTTTTACATAGAAAAATTGGATTTTTTAAAAACCAAAATAAAAAATTGGTTAACCAATTTAATCACAAGAGTTGCATAAATTTAGTTTTGGTTTTGGTTAATCGGTTAAAAATCGGTTTTTAAAATTTGGTTTTAGTTAACCACTTTTTAATAATATGGATATGATTTTTAAAATTGTTTTATTAAATTGGTTAACTAAAATGTAGTTATGATTTTTTAACCGATTAACCATAATTTGGTTATTTTATGTACACCCCTAAATATAATACTAAATACATCAATAGTAAAATAACATAGTAAATTATCATGTTTTAATATTAAATATAAAATTAATACGTAGAAAAATTTTCAAGCTTTTAAATCAATACGGATTATTGTAAGTAACAACAATGCTTATTTATGGCATAGAAAAAGGAATATAGAATCTTACGTTTTGAATATAAAAATTTAGAAAAATGTTATATGTACAAATATAATTACATAGTGTTAATTTTTTTTAATGGTATAGACTAACACCTCTAATTTTATTTCATGGTTAAATTAAAAAGTTATTATTTTAAAGGTAGTCAGGAAAAAAACAACGAAATTGATGAAAAAAAATAGTTAACTTATATTATTCTATTAATTTATTTAATATATTAAATTATTTTTATTTATATTAAGATTACGTTTGAATATTTTAAAATAAAAAATATAATTAATCATAATTTGCATATTAAGTTATGTTGAGTACATGATATTCTATTGTGCTGCTAAAAGTAAAAATGAGATAACAAATATAATTTTATCTCTTAATTTAGTATATTTATTTATATTTTATATTTTTTTATAATTAATTTTGTATGATATTGGTATATTGAATAAAAATACCTACTATAATAAAAGAAAATAGAATTAAATTTCACTCAATAATTTTATACTCTTTACTTTTTTTCACCTTCATTTTGAATTTTAATTTATTACTCAAGGGTACTGAAATTTTATTGATACTGAAATAAAGTTACAAAATGATCCATAGAGTAGAATAAATAAGATAGTATGATACCCACATTACAACATCCAAATGAAACAACCTAGGATCTAAAATGCTTATCTTTCTCTTTCTCGCTGTCTATTATATTATCTATTCAATTATACAAAAATCAAATTTTTACATTTAATGATGGATCTGATATAGCATGTTTCTGAGAGTATTTCTTAATTTATTTCTTTTAACTCATTAAATATAATTTATTATGATGAATTAATTATATCAACTAATTGATTTGATTAAATATTTAAGATCACACAATTTAAAATTATGTATATCAATTAATTGTTTTGATTTTTATGATATATAAATTTAAGGAATAAATT
This sequence comes from Arachis hypogaea, assembly GCF_003086295.3. Taxonomy (NCBI): domain Eukaryota; kingdom Viridiplantae; phylum Streptophyta; class Magnoliopsida; order Fabales; family Fabaceae; genus Arachis; species Arachis hypogaea. Next base: position 106,026,953 of record NC_092052.1, on the reverse strand, counting down.
AAAATAAGATAATTTATTACTTATTTAAATTAAATATAATAAATATAAACTAATTTAGTTAGAAGTTTACTATTTTCTAATCTTCTATATATAAAAATGACAAAACAAAATTATAAAAATAATCTTTTTATCACTTTTGCTATTTTAACTTTGTTTTCTTTACTTTTTCTTTACATGTATTTTTACGTTAATTTTGTTTATTTAATAACAAAATATACTCATTAATTCTATCATATAATAATATATTTTTTACCTATGTTAATCAAGGAATTTCAATAGTTATCAATTGCATCTAATGAAATGACTGAGAAGTGAGAACTACGAGAAGTTAAACCCAAATTCAAAATGCTAAAATAAAGGAACTTGCATTATATGCATTGGCAATATATACCGTTGTTGTTTGTGTTTTTTGTGACGATAATTAAAAAATTATCCCATTATTAAATATATTATTACTTTATTAGAGATAAATTATTAAAGAATATATAAAGCTTAATTAATTATTATAATCATATTTAAATTTATTCAAGTTATTTTTATATAATAAAAGTAATATGCTTCAAAAAATATTTTTATATAATATAATCAACAAATATATGTGATATTTATTATAATTTTTATTTTCAATAAAAAATATTATGGTGTTAATGTGATACATTTTAAAGGAGCATAAATGTAATTTTTATTTATAAAAAATTATAAGATAGTAAATGTAATTTTCTTTTATTTTATCTGTAATATTTCATTTTAATTTTATCCTTGACATTTTAATATATTTTAATTATACCACTAAGATGAATAACATTTGTAACACCCTAATTTTCAACACGTCATGATCGTACCAAAAGTAAGGCGTTACTGACCTGTTTTCCTTATTTACTATTTAATATTGAACCTTTAGTTTGATACCGCGTTTTGATTTTTAAGAAAATGCTGAAAAATATTGTTTCTCATTAATCAAAATCATTCATCAAAGAACACACAGGTAATAGTAATCACTTAATTAGTAATAATGATAAATATTATACAAAAAAAATTCAAAAGAAATTTAGATACAATTCCTATCCCTCGGTATAAAATAAAATCTTAAATAACAAAGATGAGGAAATTCTATGAAAATAACTCGACACATAAACTTAACTTAAATAAAACTCCTAATCGCCCGCGGCTTCAAACTGAGTCTCCGAGCCTGTCACTGAAAGGGTAAAAGATTTTGGGGTGAGAACAAATCACTAGTTCTCAGTAGGAAATAGGAATGCCGCACTAAACAAAGTAAATACAAATAGCTAATTCATATCATAAAAACAATTTCACTTAAAATAGTTTCAAGTTCCTTCCTTTAATTCACGTTAATTAAACAAAATTCCAATCACATTAACAATTCCTTATCTATAAACATCATTCCTAAATACATTATTAAGACCACAACACAAACAAGTAAAATATCCATAAAGCACGTAAGCACATCACCAAAACATCAGCACAAACACAAATAAATAAAATAAAGCAAACACAATCAAATGTAAATGCACAAACAAGATGATGCATGCCTGTTCCTAGCGCAGGCCATGAGCTCATGCGTCAGTTGTCTACCCGCAACCTGACGTTACTCAGAGTGAATCCCGAATATGGTCCCTTTACTGTGTCAATTAGACACCATGGCATCACGGTTACCCGTGTCAATTAGGCCTCATTATAATAACAGTTCAATGTGTATCACAGTAAGGAACAGTGCTATCAATTAGGCAAACATTCCCGCATTAGCAATCTCAGGCTATCCGTTAGGCGGGCAATTTCGCATTAGCAGTTTGGCACAGGGCCCGTTTAACATACAATTCTCATTTATTTATTTCATTCATGACTTTTTATTTCCTTCCATTTTATTATACCTCCACATCACCAATTACATACTCATACTTTCACATCACCATATTATTAAACATGCCTCCGCATCACCGCTTAACTATACATACCTCCGCATCACTAATTAACTTTAAACCCTTCCTAGTTGTTATAGTACTACTGGTTTAAAAGCAAAACTTGGTGTTGAAGTAATTTGGTTACAATTAAAACTTGTACCATCTCTCTTAAAATTCTGTTATTGTTTTCTAAGAAAATGCAGAAAAATAGCAGGAAGTAGTAAGTTTGATAAATTCCTTAAAAATCCAATTTTCACCCATTGCCTTTCAAAATTCACGACCTCAAACAAGACTCTTTTAGCTTTTTCATTGAATCAAATTCCAGATTAATACCATGTCATATGAAAAAGTTATGAAGTGAGAAACACAGCCATGCCTTTTAGAATTCGATTTCCAAAATCCAGTGAGCTACCCATACTCTTTTCAACATATCTACTTGGTTAAGTAGGGTATCAACATGAAATTTAAAATGAAGATTGTGGACACAGGAAGATTGAAAATGCCGTTAGTTTTAGCTCAAATACTTACCAGAATTGAAAGTTAAGGGAGTTGGAAGTTGGTGCTTCTGCAGTAAAGAAATAGAATTTTCTGCAGAAACTATCAATCTTCAAAAATTCATTTCTCCCAAACCACTCGTTAATAAATTCTAAATTTTTTATGAGATGCTCAAAACACATTAAAGTTTCATGCAAAAATAGTTTCATTCAAATATATGACCTGGGATGCTCCCAGAAATTGATTCTTTCTACTGTCATGTATGCAGAAATTCTGCCTTAAGCATTTTCAACAACCTTACTTATCAAAAACCACATTTGAACTTATAACCCTTCCAAAATCACACGTTTAACCTCTTTCTAGTTATTCAAAATTGTCTTCATTGCCAACACAGGCCAAGAACCCAGAATCAATAATTCACACGATGTCAAGTACTTAAGCATCATCAAACCTTTTCTTTTCTACACTATGCCAAGCATAATTTTCCATGTACACTCATCATCATTCAAACACATAATAACTCATCAATTCACACCAGCAAGCTCAGCAACAAAAGTAACACCATTTATTCTATCCCTTACAACATTCAGTACGCACAATCATCAAATCAATCACCAACTACAGTTATAATTCAACTCAATTCCGTCAATTATTCACAGAAAGCAACCATAAACCATTTGCAGTTACTCTTTTAATTTTAGTAGCATTCATAAGTTAAAACCTTTTCTTTTAAAACAAATCTCCTATCTCAGTTAGTCGAAACCCACAAGGTTAGGCGTCACTCCAACTTCGTTCTAACTCGCAGCAGCAGCAGTAGCAACAGCTTTAAACCGAATCATTAATAGCAATGCCATCGAACAATTTGTAGTGGTATTGGCATAATCCTAACATATTAACATCTCAACATTCTCGATCAACCATGGAAGCAGAATGGTAATAATGAGGGTTTGGGAACAAGGACAACTTACTAAAACTTGAAAAGAACAGAGGAATGGAGCAGCAGCAGTAACAGCTTTGTTTAAGCACATGCAACCCCACGGCCACCATCACGGTAGCAGCGACTTCGGCACACAAAAGGGGAACCAAAATCAGAGACAAGGCTGAGCAACTAACGGAGACGGTGGCTTCGCAATAGCTGCGCGGCCTTCCTCCTCCCTTGGACAGCGATGCGGCACGGCAGCAAGGGGCTGGCACGGCTTCTCTCTCTCTCTCTCCTCGCGTTCGCCTCTTTCTCTCTCCTCTGTTGTTGGCGACGATGGCGGCTACTTGCAGTGGGTTGGACGCAGCTGGGCGACAACGTGACGGACATGAACGGCGAGCCCAAGGCCCGCAGTGGTGGCGCAGCTCCTCCCTCTCCTCTTCTCCCTTCCCTGTCACAGCTTCACTCTCAGATCTCTCTCTTTTCTTTCTTGCTTTTTATTTCTATTACTGTATGGTAGCATTTTAGAAGAAAGGGAAAGCGGTGTGGCGGTGAGAGAGAGTAAATTGTGGCTTATTGAAGAATGAACAGGTGGTTGGAGGGGTATACATGTGTGCGTGTTTTAAAAATTAGGATTAGGATTAGTGGATTAGGCATTAGGGTTTAGAATTGGGAATTTAGGATTTGAATAGAGTTTTAATTTAAAACCAAATTTAATCAATATAATAATTAATTTTAAAAACACTATTTTATTTTTCAAATTACAAATTATTTTTAATTAAATACTCTAATTTACAATTTAGAGATAAATAAATAATATTAATCAAAACTTTTAATTATTTAATTTAAATTATATACAAAACTCTCTTTTATTTCCGATTACTAAAACTTTGAATTTTAATTTAGCAAGAACCATTAATTTCAGTAAATCAAAAGTATCTAATTATAATTGAAATTTATATAAAACCAAATTAATTTAAAACATGAAGTCTCATAATCTTTCTAAAAAGAAAATCATATATATAATTATAAATAATTCATTATTTATTTTCTAAAAATCCGGGGGTTTACATCCCACCCCACTTATAAAAATTTTCGTCCTCGAAAATTAGCATATTGCATAAAACATTACATAATTTTAACATTTTACCTTTTTAAAAAACCTTGTGGAAAAGTAAAAAGTCTCTACTCATATAAATATATATACAGTTTCATGTATTTGGGTTTTCATAAGACATAGAGAAGATAAGATAGAAGTTTGATTGCAGAGCAGAAGTTACAAGATAGGCTTGGTATCCCAGAAAATTCAAATAAACATACGTAGTTAAGATCAAACGAAAATGCACATGAACAAGGAGCGGGATTGAAGAATAATTAGTTCACTTTCTTAAGAAAGAAACCTCAGACAAAACTTCAAGACAAACCATGGAGGGACAAGATACGAAATCAAGCAATCCCGAGACGTAACTTCTAAAGTTCCCAATCCCCGTGATTCACATTACCTATTATTTCTATTTCGTCCATGACAACCCATTAGTGTTCCCATATACATAAATCATTAGTGTTAAGTTGGCCAGACTTAATACCATGAGGTATGCAATGATAGACTAACAGCGTTAATCATCAGACAGTCATGCATATCAAATCTAAATTCTTGTTATCAGAACAAGTCACTAAGCATGACAGACACTCAGAGTATGCAATGAAGCATAGTCAGTCCAATCCCAAGGCTCTAACGGGAACGAACTGCTCTGATACCATAATGTAACACCCTAACTTTCAGCACGTCATGATCGTACCAAAAGTAAGGCGTTACTGACCTGTTTTCCTTATTTACTATTTAATATTGAGCCTTTAGTTTGATACTGCGTTTCGATTTTTAAGAAAATGCTGGAAAATATTGTTTCTCATTAATCAAAATTATTCATCAAAGAACACACAGGTAATAGTAATCACTTAATTAGTAATAATGATAAATATTATACAAAAAAAATTCAAAAGAAATTTAGATACAATTCCTATCCCTCGGTATAAAATAAAATCTTAAATAACAAAGGCGAGGGAATTCTATGAAAATAACTCGACACATAAACTTAACTTAAATAAAACTCCTAATCGCCCGCGGCTTCAAACTGAGTCTCCGAGCCTGTCACTGAAAGGGTGGAAGATTTTGGGGTGAGAACAAACCACTAGTTCTCAGTAGGGAATAGGAATGCTGTACTAAACAGAGTAAATACAAATAGCTAATTCATATCATAAAAACAATTTCACTTAAAATAGTTTCAAGTTCCTTCCTTTAATTCACGTTAATTAAACAAAATTCCAATCACATTAACAATTCCTTATCCATAAACATCATTCCTAAATACATTATTAAGACCACAACACAAACAAGTAAAATATCCATAAAGCACGTAAGCACATCACCAAAACAACAGCACAAACACAAATAAATAAAATAAAGCAAACACAATCAAATGTAAATGCGTGAACAAGATAATGCATGCCTGTTCCTAGCGCAGGCTATGAGCTCATGCGTCGGTTGTCTACCCGCAACCCGACGTTACTCGGAGTGAACCCCGAATATGGTCCCTTTACTGTGTCAATTAGACACCTTGGCATCACGGTTACCCGTGTCAATTAGGCCTCATTATAATAACAGTTCAATGTGTATCACAGTAAGGAACAGTTCTATCAATTAGGCGAACATTCCCGCATTAGCAATCTCAGGCTATCCGTTAGGCGGGCAATTTCGCATTAGCAGTTTGGCACAGGGCCCGTTTAACATACAATTCTCATTTATTTATTTCATTCTTGACTTTTCATTTTCTTTCATTTTATTATACCTCCACATCATCAATTACATACTCATACCTTCACATCACCATATTATTAAACATGCCTCCGCATCACCGCTTAACTATACATACCTCCGCATCACTAATTAACTTTAAACCCTTCCTAGTTGTTATTAGTACTACTGGTTTAAAAGCAAAACTTGGTGTTGAGGTAATTTGGTTACAATTAAAACTTGTACCATCTCTCTTAAAATTCTGTTATTATTTTCTAAGAAAATGCAGAAAAACAGCAGGAAGTAGTAAGTTTGATAAATTCCTTAAAACTCCAATTTTCACCCATTCCCTTTCAAAATTCACAACTTCAAACAAGACTCTTTTAGCTTTTCATTGAATCAAATTCCAGATTAATACCATGTCATATGAAAAAGTTATGAAGTGAGAAACACAGCCATGCCTTTTAGAATTCGATTTCCAAAATCCAGTGAGCTACCCATACTCTTTTTAACATATCTACTTGGTTAAGTAGGGTATCGACATGAAATTTAAAATGAAGATTGTGGACACAGGAAGATTGAAAATGCCGTTAGTTTCAGCTCAAATACTTACCAGAATTGAAAGTTAAAGGAGTTGGAAGTTGGTGCTTCTGTAGTAAAGAAACAGAATTTTCTGCAGAAACCATCAATCTTCAAAAATTCATTTCTCCCAAACCACTCATTAATAAATTCTGAATTTTTTATGAGATGCTCAAAACACATTAAAGTTTCATGAAAAAATAGTTTCATTCAAATATATGACCTGAGATACTCCCAGAAATTGATTCTTTCTACTGTCATGTATGCAGAAATTCTGTCTTAAGCATTTTCAACAACCTTACTTATCAAAAACCACATTTGAACTTATAACCCTTCCAAAATTACACGTTTAACCTCTTTCCAGTTATTCAAAATTGTCTTCATTGCCAACACAGTCCAAGAACCCAGAATCAATAATTCACACGATGTCAAGTACTTAAGCATCATTAAACCTTTTCTTTTCTACACTATCCCAAGCATAATTTTCCATATACACTCATCATCATTCAAACACATAATAACTCATCAATTCACACCAGCAAGCTCAGCAACAAAAGTAACACCAATTATTCTATCCCTTACAATATTCAGTACGCACAATCATCAAATCAATCACCAACTACAGTTATAATTCAACTCAATTCCGTCAATTATTCACACAAAGCAACCATAAACCATTTGCAGTTACTCTTTTAATTTTAGTAGCATTCATAAGTTAAAACCTTTGCTTTTAAAACAAATTCCCTACCTCAGTTAGTCGAAACCCACAAGGTTAGGCGTGACTCCAACTTCGTTCTAACTCGCAGCAGCAGCAGCAACAGCTTTAAACCGAATCATTAATAGCAATGCCATCGAACAATTTGTAGCGGTATTGGCATAACCCTAACATATTAACATCTCAACATTCTCAATTAACCATGGAAGCAGAACGGTAATAATGAGGGTTTGGGAACAAGGACAACTTACTAAAACTTGAAAAGAACAGAGGAATGGAGCAGCAACAGTAACAGCTTTGTTTAAGCACATGCAACCCCACGGCCACCATCACGGTAGCAACGACTTCGGCACACAAAAGGGGAACCAAAATCAGAGACAAGGCTGAGCAACTAACGGAGACGGTGGCTTCGCAATAGCTGCGCGGCCTTCCTCCTCCCTTGGACAGCGATGCGGCACGGCAGCAAGGGGCTGGCACGACTTCTCTCTCTCTCTCTCCTCGCGTTCGCCTCTTTCTCTCTCCTCTGTTGTTGGCGACGATGGCGGCTACCGGCAGTGGGTTGGACGCAGCTGGGCGACAACGTGACGGGCATGAACGGCGAGCCCAAGGCCCGCAGTGGTGGCGCAGTTCCTCCCTCTCCTCTTCTCCCTTCCCTGTCACAGCTTCACTCTCAGATCTCTCTCTTTTCTTTCTTGCTTTTTATTTCTATTGCTGTATGGTAGCATTTTAGAAGAAAGGGGAAGCGGTGTGGCGGTGAGAAAGATTAAATTGTGGCTTATTGAAGAATGAACAGGTGGTTGGAGGGGTATACATGTGTGGGTGTTTTAGAAGTTAGGATTAGGATTAGTGGATTAGCCATTAGGATTTAGAATTGGAAATTTAGGATTTGAGTAGAGTTTTAATTTAAAACCAAATTTAATCAATATAATAATTAATTTTAAAAACACTATTTTATTTTTCAAATTACAAATTATTTTTAATTAAATACTCTAATTTACAATTTAGAGATAAATAAATAATATTAATCAAAATTTTTAATTATTTAATTTAAATTATATACAAAACTCTCTTTTATTTCCAATTACTAAAACTTTGAATTTTAATTTAGCAAGAACCATTAATTTCAGTAAATCAAAAGTATCTAATTATAATTGAAATTTATATAAAACTAAATTAATTTAAAACATGAAGTCTCATAATCTTTCTAAAAAGAAAATTATATATATAATTATAAATAATTCATTATTTATTTTCTAAAAATCCGAGAGTTTACAACATTAATTATAAATAATTAATTATATAAATAATTTGATTTGGACAAAATAAATATTAAATTATTTAATAAATAATGAATAAAGAAATGAAATAAACAAATTTAATTTAAAATTTTTTTCTATTATTTTTTATATATGTGAAATTATAATGTACTTTATAATTTTGTTCTCTATCTTTCTTTTGTGTTTTAGTTATAACTTTTGTAATTTTTATTTTTTGATTTTGTTTATCTTTATTATACTAATTTAGAAAAATATATTTTTTATAATTATATAAAATCAATATTTAATGTATTATTAAATTAATTATCAATCGAGAATATTTTTAATTATTTTAATTAAATTAATTTTAATTATATTGATACAGTTCTGATTCTTATTCATTATGCAATAATTTTATTAGAGGTAAGTTGTTACCTTAATGGTGACCCATTTATAATAATAATAATAATAATAATAATAATAATAATAATAATATGATACGATAATGATATGAAGTTGGAACGGGTTATTCTAATCATGATAAAAAAATTATGATTCTAATCATAATATGATAAAATCATATAATTTTTACAAAACAAATATATGATGTATAAATAACGTAAATAATAAAAAATTACCTTTATATTAACTAATTTACATAATTATTTTTGTTCTAATAAAATCTATATATAGTGTTTTTTATGGTACATAAGCCTAGATATGAGAGTCAATTTATTTTGTTTAATTTATTATTCTTCTTTTACTACTTCATACAATAAGAATGTATTCTTCGTTTTTCATTGAAGTTGATCCTTTTAAGGTACAATTTATAATTTTTTATAGTAATTTTTAGGTTTAATTACTCTGTTGGTCCCTATAGTTTCACCAAATTTTTAATTAGGTCCCTATACTTTTTTTCCATTCAATTGGGTCCCTACACTGCTTTTAATTTTGTAATTACGTCCTTTTCATGTTAAAACTGTTAAAATTAACATAATATTTTTACCAGAATGCATGCGGTCAAAGATTTAATTAAGTTTTTAATTATAAATACCTTCAATTTGCGAATAAATATTCAGTTAACTCTAATATTTTTTACACTATGAAGGACTTAATTATAAAATTATAGTAGTGTAGGGATCCAATTGAAAGGAAAAAAAGTATAGGGACCTAATTAAAAATTTGGTGAAACTATAGGGACCAACAGAGTAATTAAACCTAATTTTTATATACTCATTCTATTATTTATTCTTTTGATAATTTAATGATTGTTCTTACTCCAACTTATTCTTTTCGTCTAATGTTCCAGTGCGATTGTCTTTTGCCGCAATCGTTTACAATGCACCACATCTATGAAATACCTCATCTAGTTATATTCACTGATTCGGGTTCTAACTACATGGATGTAAGCGTCCAAAGAAGGGGCAGTAAACTCTATTTTACCGAATGATGGTTGGATCTGCTAACATATTATGACCAACCTAATGAAATGTAGGTAAAGTTAGTTTTTTTGGGAGGAGCTCGATTTTTTATTGAGGAATTGTTTCCACAGAGCTTTGTAGGCTAGGTTCAAGTTCCATCCCTTCCATACTTTCTACATCTGCCCGTAAATCTTCGAAGTGGAGCACATAATGAGATTGAATTCCTTCAATTTAAGTTCAGTTTTGGTAAATTCGTGTCAAACTCGGAGATACAATTTCAACACTTGGTAATATATTTAAATTTTTTTATTTAAAGCTTTTCGTTATTTAAATAATTTTATAATATTGTGATTTTTCTTCAGAAATTATCGGCCTTCTTTTGTATCAGTGCAATACCATTGAAGAGAATAAGGATCAGTTTAGTTTCTTGGTGTGATAATTATATACCTTGCCGCGTTGCATAGATAGCGGATGATGAAGCTTATTTAACAAGAGGGTAGTCTAAATTTATACGAATTCTAAATGTTCGAACATACGATGTTGTTTCAGTTGTTTATCGTTACAAGAATGATTCTAATCTATATGTGTCTAAGGACTAGAATAGATTAAATATTATTTAAGTAATTTAGTTTTAATATTAGTATTTGATTAAATTAGATTTAGAGAAATTTAAATTGTTGCCTCAATTTATATATTACGACTATTTTTCTTGGATATGTTATTTATAAATTTTTAAACTTTCTTTTTTTTTATTTATAAGTTTATTTTTTTCTTGGATATCTGTATCACCTTTTTTTCTCTTTTTGTATTCCAGATTAGTAATACAATTATTAATAGAAGTGTAATTAAAAAAAACTTAAAATATCACTATTTAAAGGAAAAAGAAATGGTACCTGAAGGAAAGAAAAACGAAAAATTAAAATTTCTCTATTAAAAAAAATTGTATACATTGCGTATGAATGGGACCGGGATTGGAGATTATATATGGATATAAAACATAAAAAATTATTGCACGATGAATAATATATATATGGACCTAGCATCACTTAATAAAATCATGGAAAATAATCAACTTACCTTATCATCCATGAGAACCATTTCTATGTAAGCCGTCTTGCTCTTGTCAAATTTGGATGGGACTTTCCATAACCTTATAATTCTTGCCTTTATTTTCCAAATTTTTTCATTACATAATCTACCATAGGTAATACTGTTGATAGAATCGTAGCTAGTAGCCATTAGGTATGAAAAATAATAAACATAAAAAGAACTATGTCTGAGGTATGAATTTTTTAGATGATAAATAATTGTAACAATTTACTATTACTCCTTATATATACATATATACACACACTAATTGAACAGAGTAATAATTAGACAATATTTTTAATGGAGATACTGATACAAAGAGGGAAAAAAGGGTGTGACAACAGAGGCTTAAGAAGGGAGAAAAGGCCTCTATCAAAAGTGTGTGTGATGTGAGTCTTTCCTTCTGACTTCGTATCTTTTCTCTCTATGCATTCTTTCTAAAATTCCCAAATTCTAACTTTAATTCCCTTTCACAGGTGAACCTAGACTCCAGCCATTGATTTCTTCATTCTTTCCATATAATTCTTCTCATACTCTGAACTACTAGGACTATTCCATTTCATTGCTATACTATACTTGTACTGTTCTGATTCTTCATTAGAATTCTCTATAGCTTGCAATTGTTATCATTTGGTGCTTTCATCGAGTTATAATGACAGAGAATACTCGTCTCCAAACATTGCAAGCTGTGGTTTCTCATTTAACCGAACAGTCGGAAGGTTACATCGAGCAATTTGCCTCCATCACACAAACACTTGCTTCTTTACAGGATCAGATCGCACAACACTTAGAAGAATCCCTAATACGCGGCCCTTCTTCCACTGTCTTTGGCCACCTGCGTCAGATGAAAGTTGATTTTCCCTGCTTCTCTGGTGCCGAGGACGTTTCCCAATGGATCTATCACGTGGAATGCTTCTTCCGCATCTATGATATCCCTGAGGACCAACGGTTGGATCTGGTGGCCGTCAATTTAGAAGGTTGGGCCCTTGCTTGGTTTCAGATGTGGGAGAGACTCAAACCTATGGCCGATTGGCTCGCCATCTCCACCGCCTTGCAAATGCAATTCGGGCTATCCCATTTTGAAAACCCCTGGGAGGAGCTACTGAAATTGAAACAATCCACCACGATAAATGCTTACTTTGAATCCTTTAACGACTTAGCTGCCCGTGCATATGGGTTAGGTGATGCACTGCTTCTTGATTGCTTTATGGGTGGTCTTCATCTGGAACTGAAACAGGAGGTAAAAGCCCGTTCCCTGATCTCATTATTGTAGGTGGTTTCTTTTGCCAAATTGTTTAAAGAAAAGTTTATGACTCAAACCCAACGCTGGCGCTTCTCTTTTGCTCAGCCACAGCACCCTCCGGCTCGGCTTACTGCTGCCTTAACCCCGAAACCACTCACTACCATTTTTCCAGCACAGCCGCCGCCTCAAAACCCTCCACTCCTTCCCACTCCTCCAAAGCCTAGCACAATGCGCAAATTAACCCCAATGGAGATACAGTTTCGGCGAGAGAAGGGAATCTGTTTTACCTGTGACAAGCATTACTCTCCTTCCCACAAATGTGCTTCCAAGCACTATTTTCCAATCCAAAATGTGGAGGAAGTCCTTACTGACCAGGACTCTGCAATTGAGATAACTGAAGTGCACCAAACCCAGCCGATACTGGCTGTGGACATGGTCGAGCCCCTCCACCTTTCGTACAATGCCATGACTGGCATCCCTACCCGACGTTCGATTCGGTTCTGAGGTCTAGTGCGCGACAAGGACATCCGCATACTCATGGATGGCGGCAGCTTTGATAACTTCATCCACCCTGCTTTACTTCGGCGTTTGGCAGTGCCCATTCATCATTCCCCAAGATTCAAGGTTGAGGTGGGTAATGGTGCTTTGTTGCAATGTGAGGGTGAGGTTCGAGATTTACCAGTTAGCATTCAAAATCAACTACTCCTTATCTCAGCTTTCGTCCTCCCCATTGCTAGTGAGGAGCTGGTTTTAAGTGACATTTGACTTGAAACATTAGACACTCATTTGGTTAATTACAGGGAAAAATTCATTACCTTCATGGTTGGGGCTAAGATGATTAATTTGTAGGGTGAAAAAGATGTTAACCCAGCTCAGGCACAATTTCATCAATTACGGCGTTTGCACGTAACTTATGAGATTATGGAAATGTATACACTCTAAAAAGCTTGCCCCCGCTGCGAGTGCATGATCACACCATTACCTTGTTGCCCGGAACGACACCTATTAAGATCCGCCCTTATCGATATCCTCATAGCCAAAAGTTTGAGATTGAGCGGATCATCTCTGAGATGCTTATCGATGGCATCATACAACTGAGCACTAGTCCCTTCTCTTCTCCCGTGCTTTTGGTGAAAAAGAAAGACGAATCCTAGTGGTTTTGCACTGATTATCAAGTTCTCAATCATGCCACCATCAAGGATTCCTTTCCTATGCCGACTGTGGACGAATTAGTCGATGAATTGTTCGGTGCTCGGTTCTTCTCTAAACTCGGCCTCCACTCTGGGTACCATCAGATTCGTGTCAAACCGGAGGATTATTTTAAGACAGCTTTCCGAACACACCAAGGCTCATACGAATGGCTCGTTATGCCATTTGGTTTGACTAATGCTCCTACTACCTTCCAGTGTTTGATGAATTCTATCTTTTCTGAGGTTTTACGGAAGTTTGTCCTCGTCTTCTTTGATGATATTTTGGTTTATAGTGCTGATTGGCAGTCTCATTTATATCATCTAGTGTATGTCTTACCCATGCTCAAGCACCATTCCCTATTTGCCAAACTCTCAAAATACTCCTTCGGAAAAACCCAAATTGACTACCTGGGCCATGTGGTTTCACTTGAGGGAGTGACAGTGGATGACTCAAAAATTGAAACAATTCGATGTTGGCCGATTCCAACTTCAGTGAAGCAACTTTGGGCATTCTTGGGATTGGCGAGTTACTATCAAAAGTTCATATGCAATTTTGCCATTCTAGCAGCACTACTCACTAACTTGTTGCGCAAAGAGGGGATTGCATGGTCGATATCAGCCTCGGATGCTTTTGTGACATTGAAAGAGGCTCTAACTCATGCACCAGTCCTGACACTTCTTGAATTCTCTGAACCTTTTATGCTTGAGACAGATGCTTCGGGTACCTGTCTTTGGGGGATTCTCAGCCAAGACGGGCATCCTATCGCATATTTTTCGAAGAAACTCTCCTACACGGCTCAGAAACAATCTGTCTATGCCCGGGAGATGCAAGCAATTTTAGCAGTAGTGGCTAAGTTTCGCCACTACTTGCTTGGTCACAAGTTCGTGATATGAACGGATCACAAAAGCCTCAAGGAACTCTAGGCTCAGACCATTCAAACACCGGAACAGCAGACTTGGTTGGCCAAACTCTTAATCAAGGTACAAAAAGGGCTCGGATAATCAAGGTGCCAATGGGCTGTCTCTCCAATTTCTTGCTGTCACCTCACTCACTTGCGACATTCTTATGCAGTTATGATCCGATCTCCAGCACTTTAACCCCTAGGATTCATTTTCTGATGTGGATCTTCGGTCTGAGAATTTACAGCACCGACAGGGTCTTTGGTTTTGAAGAGACCGACTAGTAATCCCTTCTACTTCTTCCCTCATCCCAAAGCTTCTTTATGAGTGTGATGACTCAGCCATTGGAGGGCATGGTGGTTACCAAAAGACATTGTGCCGATTAACTCCCCAATTTTTCTAGAAGGATATGGCTCGTGTGGTCAAGGACTACGTGAGCCAGTGCTCTATTTGCCAATAGGCGAAGTACTCAACACTACCGCCTGCAGGGCTCCTCCAACCTCTTCCGATTCCTACCAATATTTGGCAGGATATTTCTATGAATTTTGTAACTGGTTTACCCCTGACGCAAGGGTATTCGGTCATATTCATGGTAGTGAACCGACTATGTAGTGAGTATTCACGAAATGCCACAATCAATTGTGTTGGATCGAGACAAGGTATTTACTAGCAAGTTTTGGGAGCAATGTTTCCTACACCAAGGCATTACGCTGGCTCGGAGCTCGGCTTACCATCCTCAGTCCGATGGCTAGACCGAGGTGCTTAACAGGTGTTTGGAGATGTACCTTCGTTGTTATACTCAAGACAATCCTAGGACTTGGTGTAGGATGCTTCCATGGGTGCAGTTCAGTTATAATACTTCCTTTCATTCGGCAATCGGCATGTCTCCCTTTAAGGCCTTGTTCGGGCGAGATCCTCCGCCTCTTCTCTGATATGTCGCAACTTCTACAGACGCTCCAACTGTCCAGGAACAATTACAACAGCGCGATTCCCTGCTAATAGTCTTGAAATCCCACTTCGGGAGAGCTCAGGCCCGGATGAAGGCCACGGCTGATAGCAAGCGCCGTGACCTGGAATTTCAGCTTGGTGACCTTGTTTATGTCAAGCTTCAACCATATCGTCAACATTCCGTGGCCTTTTGAAAGAACCAGAAGCTGTCAATGCACTACTTCATCCCTTTTCCCGTGGTGCAGCGTGTGGGCAAAGTCGCATACAAGTTGGAGCTTCCATCCACAGCAAATATACACCCAGTTTTCCATATTTCTCTCCTTAAGAAGTGTGTAGGCAGGCCACCTTCGGTTACTCTACCGGCGCCTCTGACAGTTGATGAGAACGGGTGCAAATTGCTGCCTCTCCGGGTGTTAGGACATCAAATGATCAAGGTGGATAATACTTGGCAGGAGCAGGTGTTAATTCAATGGCAGCACCTTTCGTCGGAGGAAGCGACATGGAAAGGGTATGAGGACATGCGCCATCTTCATCCTTCCTTCGAGCTTGAGGACAAGGTCAATGTCCATGGCGGCGGTGTTGATACAAAGAGGGAAAAAAGGGTGTGACAACAGAGGCTTAAGAAGGGAGAAAAGGCCCCTATAAAAAGTGTATGATGTGAGTCTTCCCTTCTGACTTCGTATCTTTTCTCTCTGTGCATTCTTTCTAAAATTCCCAAATTCTATCTTCAATTCCCTTTCGCAGGTGAACCTGGACTCCACCCATTGATTTCTTCATTCTTTCTATATAATTCTTCTCATACTCTGAACTACTAAGATTATTCCTTTTCATTGCTATACTATAGTTGTACTGTTTTTATTCTTCATTATAATTCTCTATAGCTTGCAATTGTTATCAAATACTTGCTACAATTAGGTAAAAATTATGCCATTATATTTTATTAACCTTTATGATTAATTCAATAGATCCTTGCTCAGTATATATGTTATCTACATTAATTATATGCCAATATTTTTAGAAAAGAGCTAAAAGAGGAGATATATAAATATATATAATATTATTGCTATATAAGAAGCAGATATAAATTGCTACGTTCTTTTTTATTATATTATACAACTTAAAATTATAATATCATGTTAATATTAATTCTAGATACTTGCTACAAGTATATCAAATTTGATTATGACTCTAAATAAATAAAATAGATAATAATAAATATTATTGTTTTTGTTTTTTACATTCAATATTTACTATAAATATAAAAAGTAAAATAACTAATGAATAAAGATATGAGTGAAAAATAAAACATAATAATTAAAATTTAATTTGTTAACTAATTAATCTTGTGTCCATACATCATCATCATCATCATCATTATCATCATCATCAACTAATTAAAGTAAAAGAAAAAGAACTATATAATTACGAACTATTATTAGAATGAATGAGAATTAGAACATTAATTATTGTGGATACAATTATCTACTAACAAAATTGTTTTACATGAATGAGAATTAGAATTATATCAATTAATATCATTATAATGAATAAAAATATCGATAATTGATAATTAGTTTAATATATAATGCATCGAATATTAATTTGATATAATTATAATGAAGATATTTTTTAAAATAATATAATCATGTATTATTCATGAGCTAATTGTAATATAATTAGAATAAATTTATTTGGGAGGAAAAAAAATTCATGTGTAATTTTCATAAATTACAATAATTTTTTTTATTTCTGTATATGTATACATTAATTTTGTTAAATAATTTTAAATATTTTCTTATTTATGCATACATATATATTAATTATACATAAAAATATTTAAATTGCATATATTAATTATTTTTTGTTATAATTATTTCTTTTTATATATATATATATATATATATATTATTCATCGTGCAATAATTTTTTATGTTTTATATCCATATAGTCTCTAATTCCGGTCCTATTCATATGCAAACTATACACAATTTTTTTAATAGAGCAATTTTAATTTTTCGTTTTTCTTTCTTTCACGTACCATTTCTTTTTCGTTTAAATAGTGATATTTTAAGTTTTTTGTAACACCCCGTTTCCCTAAGCCTTACCTCTAGCCGTAAGGCAAAGAATAACAAAGTGCCACGACAGTTCTAGAGCTTATAATATATAATATATGTCCAAAAATGTTTATAACTAGAAGCCCGATGAAGGAATAAAAGCTCAAAATGCATAAGGCAGAATTACAAAACGCGAAGTGTTTACACACGAAAACTAAATGTATAGGTACGAATAGAACAAAACATAATAAATGTAAAACATTGTAGATAGCTCCAAGATACATAAGGTAATACTTAAAGTAAACAAGATATATATAAGTATGATGTACAAAAGAGGACTAGTCATAGCTTGCGGAGTTTAGGCCGGCTAGTCAAACTGAATACAACAGAGTTTTGAAGTTTTAAAACAGCAACAACCTATCTCTCAAAGTTTTCAGAAATAAAGCCTCTAAGGCAACAAGGTTATATAAATACAAAGGATGAAAGAGAGAGACTTTATCTAAATAGAGCAGAATAAAATAAATATGAAACCATACTCCGCTCTGTACCATCTCGCAACTCACTGAGGTGGGCTACGACGTGTATCTGAAAAACAACAACAACCTATGGTATGAGAATCGGAGGTTCTCAGTATGGTAACAGTGCCCAATATATAAGATGTAAGGTTCCGGGAAGACAAAGGCAATCCTAGAACTTCACACCAAAAACAGATATTCAAGCTTAGCAAATTAAATAACGTAAACCGTAAACAATAAACAGGGTTATCTAAACTTAGGAGATTTCTAACTAGTACTATTCACACTGTTGTATTTCACAGCCTTTGCCAACCTAACCTCCGTGCGATCCCATCGCCACCGCCTTCCAAACCCTCCTCAATCCCAGTAGAAAACAAAAGTAATGCAGACAAGTA
This sequence comes from Arachis hypogaea, assembly GCF_003086295.3. NCBI lineage: Eukaryota > Viridiplantae > Streptophyta > Magnoliopsida > Fabales > Fabaceae > Arachis > Arachis hypogaea. The sequence goes on along the minus strand of NC_092052.1, from coordinate 106,008,524 downwards.
AAACACAAGTAAAGTACATGTACAGCAAATAGAACAATTAGCAAGTAAACATGTGATTCATTTAGGCATAATAGAAATTAAGCAAATTAAACAAGAAGGTAGAAGATGCATATGATGAATGCCTTTCCTATTGGCTCGTGATATCACTTGTCAGTCTATAAATGCCAACCCGATACATCTTTTCGGATGTAGCTTTTCTACCACTCCCACGGATATAATGTCGGGCACACTATATTGACCCACGGATATAGTGCCGGGCATACTCTATTAACCCACGGATATAATGCCGATCACACTCGCATGCGTAACCCAAGGATATGGTGCCTGACACACTCTTGCATCAGAAAAGGTTATTAATCATAATTCATTACCAGGGACATAGTGCCCTGTATACTATCGTACTTAACCTAAGGATATAGTGCTTGGCACACTCTCAACATTCAACAAGATCATTATTCCTTTTTGAGTTATCATCATACTTAGCCCAAGGATATAGTGCCTGGCACACTCTCAACATTCAACAAGTTCATCACTCCTTTTTGAGTCATCAACTCATCATAACCATCATCATTTTCCATTTTCTCAAATTTGCCATCAACTATCATCACCTCTCAAGTCCTCTTAGTCATCCCCAATAAAGTATTCTGCCCACTTACCCACCACTTCAGCAACCTAAACCTCCATCTTCTAAACTCATAAACAAAAATACCCCCTTTTAATTCACTTATTGTTTTCTCCCTTGATTCAAGATCCAAAAACTGGCAAAAAAGTTTTAAATAAGTGTTACGAAAGTTTGCAAACTTGTTGGGAGGGTAAAACGGTTAAAAACAAGGTTTTTATTGAAAACAGGGCAGTATGCGTACGCATAGGGTTCTGCATACGCACGCCCAGAAGAGTTTTTTCAGCTTGTGCGTAGGCATGATGTTGTGCGTACGCACAACTTGCAAATTTCACAGAGTGTATGTGCGCACCAGAGTGTGCGAACGCTCTCAACAGTAGGCATATCCCTGTGTGTGCGTGCGCACCAAAGTGTGCGTACGCACGTTTTCAAAAATCACATGGTGTGCGTGCGCACAAAGGTGTGGTACGCACAAGTCAAAACATGGCCCCTGTTCAGAGCACGCGCAGAACAGTGTGCATGCACACACAAACCAGAAATCACAAATTCTGCAACATCACAGAATTCAGATTTTTTTGACACTAACTTCCAACGATCATATCTTCATCTACAAAATTCTAATTTCTACAAAATCTATACTGTTTTAAAGCTCTTGTAATTATCTTAATTTGATACAAAAAATTTCAAAAACTGTAGCTTAAGATATGATCCGCCAAAGTTGGCCTAAAACCTATTTTTACCAAAAGCTTAAAAACTCGAATTCACTAAATCTCTCAATTCAAAACCAAACTACTCACAATCCAAACAATACCAAAACAACACAAAGTTTCATACCACTCATTTCTTAAAAATCAACCATTCAATCATCTAAATCATTTAATACTCACCTCATCGAACTTTAACATTCAACCTAAGTTCACATCAAATTCCTTCAACCACCATTCAATATTAACACCAATCCCAAGATTCAAAATCAAAAATCATCATCAACATATATCATCACACATCATAATAATCATCAATATCCTTCATTCCAAACCATCACAAATATTTTACATTAACTTATTACCATAAATTCTCATAATCTTCATTATTCATCAATATAACTAATCACCATCAATACTCATCAACACCAATAATTACCAACAATCATCATCAACCACAATAATCCAATACAACCAATAATTAATGTTAATTCACATATAATTATTCATACACTGATATTATTCAATCCTATCTTAGGGTCAACTAGTCTAAGTATCCAGAAACATTACATATTACATAAAGAAAACTGAAACCATACCTTAGCCGATTCCCAGTATGCTCAAACACCAAACTTGATTCCAACAATCTTCCACCAAGCTCCAAACCACCAAAAGCCACAACCAACTCCAAAAACAAGCTTCATACATACAACATAACCATGCATTAATAACTGAAGCTCACACTACACCAAACCACAAGGATATAAAAGTTCCTTACCTTATCCAATGAAGATTAGGGGTAAAATTCAACAATTACCCGCTACTAGAGATCACCTAAACGATCAAAATCACAAAATTTGCTCAAAAACCAAATCAAAAAACAAAGAAAAACTAGGGCAGGAAACTGGAGCTTAAGATGCGAGTTCTTACCAGAAAAGCCTAAATAGAAACAAAGATCTCGACAAGAGCTTCGCGTGATCACAAATGGCTCATCAATCGGAGCTCTGTAACTCAAGTTATGGTTCCCGAAAGGTGACAATAAATAGTAACCAAGCCAAACCTTCTTCCCTCTCTCAACTCCACGAGCTCTTCCTCTCTCTGAGCTGAAAGTGGCTGTTTTGCCACTTAAATGGGGTTTATATATGTTGGACTTGGGCTCAACTTGGGTCCGGTCCAATCCGTTAACGTTTTTAGTTCGTTTGGCCCACTTTGGACCAAAACCTTTAAAATTAGCACCCGGTTTTCGATTTTCAAATTATTTTTAACCTTTCAAAATAATAAATCAATTTTCAAAATCTTATTTTTCTCAAAATACGGTACCAGACAGTCTAAAGTCGGTACTGCCGCCTTAAGTACTGATACATATTTTTACAAAACTTTTCGCAAAAGATACATTTTTTCACTCAGAGAAAATTCACTGAATCCAAATTTCACCTTTTAAGTATCAAATTAAAACTTCTAAATTTTGAATCTATTATGGACAGTTAAAAATTATTATTTTATTGAAACAGTTATGCCGGTTCTTACATTTTTTCTCTTTTTTTTAATTACACTTCTATTAATAATTGCATTACTAATCTGAAATACAAAAAGAGAAAAAAAGGTGATACATATATCCAAAAAAAAACTTATAAATCAGAAAAAAAGAAATTTTATATTAAAACATTTAAAAATAACATATCCAAGAAAAATAGTCGTAATATGTAAATTGAGGCAACAATTTAAATTTCTCTAAAACTAATTTAAGCAAATACTAATATTAAAACTAAATTACTTAAATAATATTTAATCTATTCTAGTCCTTAGACACGTATAGATTAGAATCATTCTCGTAACGACAAACAACTGAAAAAATATCGTAAGTTTGAACATTTAGAATTCGTATAAATTCAGACTATCCCCTTGTTAAATAAGCTTCATTATTTGCTATCCATGCAATGCGGCAAGGTATAGAATTACCACACTGAGAAACTAAACTGACACTTATTCTCTTCAATGGTATTGCATTGATACAAAAGAAGGCTGATAATTTCTGAAAAAAATCACAATGTTATAAAATTATTTAATTAACAAAAATATTTAAATAAGAAAATTTAAATATATTACCAAGTGTTGAAATTGTATCTCCGAGTTTGACACGAATTTACCAAAACTAAACTTAAATTGAGGGATTTCAATCTCATTTTGTGCTCCACTTCGAAGATTTTTGGGCAGACGTAGAAAGTATGGAGGGGGTGGAACTTGAACCTAGCCTACAAAACTTTGTGGAAACAATTCCTCGATAAAAAATTGAGCTCCTCCTAAAAAAACTAACTTTACCCACATTCCATTAGGTTAGTCATAATATGTTAGCAGATCCAACCATCATTCAGTAAAATAGAATTTACTGCCCCTTCTTTAGACGCTTACATCCATGTAGTTAGAATCTGAATAAGTGAATATAACACGATGAGGTATTCATAGATGTGGTGCATTGTAAACGATTGCGGCAAAAGACAATCGCACTGGAACGTTAGACGAAAAGAATAAGTTGGAGTAAGAACAATCATTAAATTATCAAAAGAATAATATAATAGAATGAGTATATAAAAAATACTATAAAAAAATTATAAATTGTACCTTAAGAGGAACAACTTCAATGAAAAACGAAGAATACATTCTTATTGTATGAAATAGTAAAAGAAGAATAATAAATTAAAAAAATGAATTGACTCTCAGATCTAGGCTTATGTACCACAAAAACCACTATATATAGGTTTTATTAGAACAAAAGTAATTATGTAAATTAGTTAATATGAAGGTAATTTTGATTATTTATGTTAGTTATACATCATATATTTGTTTTGTTAAAATTATATGATTTTATCATATTATGATTAGAATCATAATTTTTACCATGATTAGAATAACCCGTGCCAACTTCATATCATTATCATATCATATTATTATTATTATTATTATTATTATTATTATTATTATTATTATTATTAGGCAAGTTCAATTTTCATAGATCAATTCACCATATAATTAGGACAAAGCTCTAGAGGCGGATGGTAAAATAAATAGCTAATTCTGTAACTTGTGTATCATATTGCTTGAATTTATTCAAATTTCATTGTAATTTATCCCTACTATGCTGAATTTTAACAGACAAACACAAAATCTTGTTTGCAACATCTTGAAAAAATAATTCTTGAATGAAATTATAATTCCAATTCCTGTTTTCGATAATTAGGTCACTTTTGGAACCAACTTAGAAATTACCTGTCTGTTTGGGATGTCGGATACGGTGGAGACCATCAAAAATCTTTAAAGATTCGGATATTCTCTCGACTTAAAGACCTTTTTTAACAATCTTTCAACTATAATTGGATTGTGGTTCAAGTTTATTATTTAATTGATCATTATAAAAATTTAATTTTCATTTAAATTATCTTAAAAATTAATATAAAAACATTAAAATATAAAATATGATATATAACTGAATTTACGTTACTTTTATTAAGGATAACGAATAATCCTTGTATTAAGGTGATACTCGAAGAAACAAATTATTTGTCCGAAAATGACACTTTTAAATGTTGTTTATAATGAAAATTTTCAGCTCTTATGATTAATAATATGTTATTTGCATATATATATATATATATATATATATATATGGGATTGTTATCGGTTCTCAATAAATTTCATATATGCTTATTATACTTATACTCCATGTATCCTACCATTGATCCACTTATATCATTACCATGCTAGGACCCGCTATTTCACTAGTTTAAACTTTAAAGTTTGGTTGACTTGAGAAAGAAACGGTTTTTAAAACCGCAAATGAAGTAAACAAAGAGTAAATAGGGCATAATAATGTTTCATCTCATACAATAGTATCTCACAACATTCATTAAGCTCTTCTACACAGACAAAATTAACAGAATCATAAGATAAAAAGATGAAAATGCTCTTAAAGAAGGCACCTAGTTAACGGTGACTTTTCCAACCATACCAGCTCCTTGGTGAGGGGCACAGTAGAAAGAGTAGGTTCCTTTCTCACTCAAAGTAACACTGTAAACCTCACCAGGCCCATTGAGTAAGTCTTCTTCAGACATTGAGATTTTCGATGCGTCCACTCCACTGGGAATCTCATCCTCGTCGAACACAATGTTGTGTGGGAAACCAGCATTATTCTTGAACACGATCTTCTCTCCAGCAGCAACTGAGAAATCCTTTGGGATAAAAGCTAGAGACCCATCATCACCACCGAGCAAGACCTCAATGGCCATGGCATTGCTGGCTAGCACTGCGCTGGCAGCGGTGGCCACAACAGCTACTCCAACGTCCTTGAGTGATGCCTTCACGCCGAGCCTTGGAAACTGGGGTCCTGACACCTTAGCTCCGGCACTAACTTTAGCGGTGGCGTTTATTGTAGCTGCCTTTAGGCCAATAAATGATGGAATGGTAACAGCTGCGGAGGTAGTGACGGTAGCCATGTTTGAAGATTGAACTTATCTGCGTGTGGTGGATTATAAGTGAATAAAATGAGAGGCACTGAAGGAAAGTGATTCTTTATACTTTATAGCATTAAGGATTGGGCGGAAGTATAGATTGGTGTTTGTGTGGTTGAGATGCGTTGGGAAATGAGTGATATATATGGAGAGTAGGCGTGATAGATAAGGATTCTGAGCTCTAGTGTCTTGTGTTATCTGATGAGGATTGCTGCTATTGGTCAGATGGAATGTTATCGTATGATGTGGATCAGATTTTTTTTTAATTTTATGGTGAGGTTGAAACACATTCTTAACAGAGTAGTTCAAATATTTATATGGGTGTAATTTAAATATTAATTTTTATTTTTAAAAATATCAATTTTAAAAATATAATATTTAAAAATAAAATTATTATTTTTATTTGATTTATAAAATTTAATACTTTAAATATTGTATAATATTTTTGAGAACGAATAATTTTTTGTTTAGTTGAATTTAAATATTTTAAACATATTACGTAATATGTTAAAATTAATTTTTAATTATTTAAATTAAAAAATTAATGACTAAATTTAATAAATATATAAAAAAATTTACATATAAATATATTTTAATATAAATTTAATATAATCATTTTTAAATGAAAATATTTATTTTTATTTTTAAAAATATCTCTAATATTAAATATTTTTTAATTTTTTAAAAAATTAAATATAAATCTAATTAAATATTATTTTTTAATTTATTAAAATACTCTTAATAACAAATATCTTTAATTAAAATTATTATTGATTTTAAATTTTTTAATTTATTAAAATATTTCTAATATCAAATATTTTTAATTAAAGTTAATATTGTCACAATTAAATTTATTAAAATAGTCTTAATAATAAATATTACAATTAAAATTAGCACAAAATGCTTATCTAAATTTTTAAAAATTCTATAATCCATAATTTGTCTCATAATTTATAGTTAAATTTATACGTAACAAATTTCAAAAATTATATAGCATATATGTTATATTTATTAAAAACTGACAATCTAATAATTCATAAAAATATAAAAGTAGCAAAAACTCAAAAATGACAATAGTTCTCCCAGTTGAAGTTGGAACATTAAGATCCAATTTAGGTAAACAACTTAAATAAATTCTTTTGAAAAAAAGAATTTAAAGTATAATAACTTTTATTGATAGCAACTTATAAATAAGTTATTTTGTATTTTTAATTATAGAAGTACTTATGTTAAAATTTGTAGTGTTTGGATAAATAATTCAAAAAATATAATTTTTTTACACAAAAAAATAGATATTAAAATAACGATGATAAAAAATACTTGAAGAGATACATAAAAAGTGGAGAGATATTACAAAATAAGGGAATGACTATAATTGTTACAAGTGAATAACGATGTTCTTGTATGTAATAAATAATAATAAAATTCTAATTCACAATAATTTTGATGGCAATGCCAAAAAAATTATTGTATAGTTAGTGTTTGCTATTTTATTGTGTATGATATGGTAGTTGAAAATTAAAAACAAATGTAAAATGTCAATGTATATTTTGTTGCTGTTTTTTATTTTTTATTTTTTATTTTTTTACTCCTATGAGAACTCTCTCCTCCTTTATTGGGGTCAAGAACTTACTATAACTAATTATAAAAATAATAACAAGCTATATAAAAATAAAATCACATGTGAAAAAATAAAAGGGGAATGCTCCCATAAAAACGTAGAAAACGTCTTTTTTTAAAGATATTTTTTAATAATTAAAATTTAACATATATAATCACTTAAATTATATTATTTTTGTCAAAATTAGGTCAGACAAATTAATTTGATCGAAAAATAGTGAATCAAATTTTGAATCCATCTAAATTAATATTTTTTTTATAAAAAATGACTACAATATCTCTATTATATAAAATGACTAAAATACTCTTATTATATATATTAATTTTGAGAATCTTAAATTCTAGCCATTTTCTTCTCTATCGTTATAGGGTTAGAATTTAAAGTTTTCAAAATGAATATATATATATAGGGATATTATAGTTGTGTTTTATAATAGGGATATTGTAGTAATTTTTTATAAAAATATTAATTTATACCGGTTCAAAATTTAATTTATTAATTTTTTTTGTTAAATTGATTTGTCCGGTCTAATTTTAATAAAAATAATACAATTTAATTTATTTTATGTGTTAAATTTTAATTTTTAAAAAACATCTTTGAAAAAAGACGTTTTTAACATCTTTATTTAAGTGGTTTCCAAAATAAAATTGAAATTGAGATTTCATACCACACACAATGTTAAATATTATTTAATAATAAAAATAGAGTTGTAAAATGATAAAAAAAAACCTGAAAAAAATATATGCAGTAGGAATTTAGATATAATATTGTATGAAAATAGTGGTGGAGGGTCAATACTTCCAGCAGAATCATTACGTGAAAATGGTGGTAGAGGGCTAGTACTTCTAGCACATAGAACACTCCGCGAAAATGATGGTAGAAGAGCAGTGGTTCTAGTAGATGGAACTTGCGTAAAAATGGTGGTGGAGAGCCAATATTTTCAGCACAAACAGAAAACATTTTTCACAGAGTCAAGAATAAAAGTAGATCTTTTTTAGTTTGAAGTTAATTTATTTTACGGAAATAATAAAATAATTTATTGAGAAGGAGAGAAGTCATATATTTCTATTTTTTCAAAAAGTTGTGAATTAAATTTTCGAAAAGTTAATTTTTTTTTTAAATAATACCAAACACGCGTACGGAATTTTTCATAATTCAAAAGTAAAAAAAAAAATAATATAGCCTATGCTACTTTTCGAAGGGGTTCTATGTCAATTAAATTATTGTCTCTCACAATACCAAGAACAACTTTTATTCTATCTTCAATACTCAAATCAGAAATATTTCTCAAATAATTTCTATAATTATAGCTAAAACAGAAAATCTCATCAACATTTCTAAACTTGATCCATGATGCTAAGCACTATTACATTCAAAGCTCACAAAATAAAAATGTTGATACTAAAGTATTCTCTAGTCTGCCACAAGGTAAAGCATATTATAAAGTATAATAAAACAGAACCGCATAGTGAGTCACAAAGAGGAGTGAACAGTGAGAACAATAATTAACATCCGAAATAAAATGAATTAGAACTAACGATTGTAATTAACACACAAGCAGGCAGATTAAGAAGCAAAACATTGAACAAAAAGCAATAGGGAACATTGTCCAATTCAATGAAGTACTTTTTAACTAGTTATACTGAAAAACAATCAATCAAGTATGTATATGGCTGCATAAGATCCTTTCTAATAATTAATGAAAAAAAACACCCACCAAATTAAAGCAGCAATACAGAATTACAGATAGACCAATATTATATAGAATTTATGCTCAACCTCACAATTCAAAAACTTATGCAATAAAACAATTGATCAAACTAAATTAATACCCAGAGTCAATATAAAAATAATGTTTCTAAAATACTAAAGTCTAGCAGCATAACAATATAAATATGGATAAGAAATTAAAGAGAATCAATTAATCGATCTTGTGCATTTTTTTAACAAGCTGGCCCATTTGGAACCTCCGGAACATGAAATGAAGAGCTGAATACTGTATACCGAATTTGGATCCTCTAAATTTTGAATTTTCACTTTAGAGGGTAAAGTGTGATTTCTTACCCTTGAATGATTTCTCTATCATAATTTCTCTTGATCCCATCTATAAAATAAATGGTGGGAGATCACACTTTACCTTCTAAAATAAAATTCAAAATTTAAAGGATCCAAATCCATGTATACTAAGAAAAATAAAAAACAAAGAGACGAATACTGTCATCTTGACCCTCTCTCTTTGACCCATTATGCAAATTTAAAAAGTATAACATCAAAATACAATTCACGTCCCCAAAAAAAAACCCTTCAAAATACAATTATGCATAGCTGCTAAGGGTTAGTTCGAGTGACAAAACTTTGTGCCTCTTAATAAGTTACATTTGGATTCGAAATTTGGTATAGACTAAATAATAAAAAATTTTTGGTGTTAGGTATGTGAGTATATAGTGTGTGTGTGTGTTTGTCATATAATGCCTAATGATTTAACACGGGTAAAAAGAAAATGCTGCAAACGAAAAAGGATGAAAAAACAAAATAAGATAAAAAGGAATCACTTTTCGAATGAAATAGAAATGGAAAACAAGAATGAGATGTATGCATTAGACCAAAACATTAATAAAGTAACATTAAATAAATAAAAAATCTGAAACTTAAGAAGCTTAATCTCTTTAGTCTTTGTTGAAAAAAATCATCAAACACTAAATATTAGTTAGCCACTCACAGCATTCTTACATTTTCTTCACATGAGATTTATATGGAACTATCCAATTCAAATAACACACTAACAAAGTTCATGTCATAACTATTTGACAAAATTTTTTAAATTTAGCACAAACCCTCATGCCAATAACTCACAACACAGCCAGAATTCGGCAAAAATAAAAATTAAATAACAAATAAAAAATAAAAATTCAAACGTAAACATTGACAAACCACATATTCTAGTAGAAAGTCAATTACAACATTAACAGTTTAAAAGGAAAAAAAGTACAAAAAAAAAAAAAAAATAGATAAAGTGTTTGTTTGAGTGTCATTAAGTTGATAAAAAATATATTTTTTAATGAAAAAATATCTTTCTATTTTTTAGCGTATTTAGTAAATTTCTAGTAATAAAAGTAAAAGTACTAAAAAAATAAAAAATATATTTTTTGAGAAACTAATTTATATTTTTTTAAAAGATCTTTTTTATTAAAAAATACATAATAAATAAACAAAAAGTACTTTTTATTGTTATGTCTAAATATAATTGATAAATAAAAATATCTTTTTGCATAAGATATCTAAACATAAAATTACTTTTATTTTTCTATAAGATCTTTTAAAAAAAAATTCGAAAAAGATTCTTTTTAGAAGCTCACCCAAATAAATCCGAATACCTAGATTTCTATAATGGAGATGTCAAACAATCATAGATGCATAAACACTTCATTAAAATACTGAGGTATCCTAAACCCAAATCCTTACCTAAAAAAGAAAATATTGTGCTAAAAAAAGATGAACAAAGTTACAGAAGACAAATTAAACTCTGTTTAGTAGTTGATCCGGCCGTTACAAATCCAACATCATAAATCGGCTTACTCATTCATAACTTGGCATTATTCACGTTATTATTCAGAAAGCTGGCGTTATAGTTCGGCATTACAGTCATTAATCGGCCATTAACGTTATTAATCGGCCACTTACGTTACAACTCAGCTCAACGGACTGTTTTTAATTATGAAACGTCCAACCTGACATCTCACCCTTATTATTGCTCTTTAATACAAGCAATAAACAGAAAGCGCAACCGACTTGCACATAGCCTCCTATAAAAGGTATGATCTCCCATCCTAAAAGGATACATTGAATTCTCAATACTGACTTAAGCTTCGGAGTGCCTTTGCAGGTACACCCCCCCAGTTTCTTGCTCAAAGCTCTACGCGATTGGACACCCTCTTGGAGTAAAGCTCGGATTGTCATAAGGTTTATAGGCCGGCACCGAAGATAATAACTCGACGTCGACTCCCAGAGAGGGAGCTCTCCCTCCAGGTATCCATACAAGAACAATTGGCGCCCACCGTGGGGCCGAGAATATAATCCCTTCCATATATCATCGGCCTCGAGGTTCTCGCCTGAGTCATGGCTGAACGACTTCCACCCATACCATCCGAACTCCTTCAGATGGTGACTGAGTTACAACAAGCCAACCAGCGCATGACCGAGGAGAACCAAAGAATGGCATAGCAAATTGCCAACTTGAATAACACTCGAATTGAAAACAACAATGATCAGCAAGAACGAACAGAAGATGCAGAGCAGCAGTCAGGGCCAACACATGTCTCAGACACTGCTCGACAGGAGGGGGAGCAACCCGAGTATAATGAGGAAGCTCAGCAAGACAACAAGAATGATGATCAGGAAAGCTCCCCTGGACCATTCATGGCTGAAGTGTTGAACTTCGTGCTACCCCGAAGGTTTACTCTACCGACCACCCTAACTCCCTATGATGGGTTAGGTGATCCGAAGAAATACATCAAGAAGTTCACCTCCATAATGATAGTAAACGGTGCATCTGATAAAGTTTTATGTCGTTGTTTTCCATCTTACTTAGACGGTCCTGCACTTGATTGGTTTTGTTCTTTGCCTGCAGGTTCTATTTCTCGATTTCGAGACATATCAAAGCCCTTTGAGGAGCACTTTGCTGGATTGGCCATCTACTTACATGACTCCGACTATCTGAACATAATCAAGCAAGGTCAGCACGAAAGCCTCAAGGACTACATGACGCGCTTCACAAAGATAGCCCTAAGTATACCCAACCTCCACCCCGAGGTGGAGCTACACGCTATAAAAAGCGGATTGCAACCAGGAAAGTTCCAGGAAACTATTGTCGTGGCCAAACCTAAGACTATGGCCGCGCTTCACGAAAAGGCGAAAGGTCAGATCGACATCGAGGAACTCCGGCAAGCACGGAAAACAGAAAAGCCTCATTACAGAGACGACGACAGAACTCGAGACAAAAAGAAGAACTTCAAACCGACTTCGCGATATGAGTCCTACACTCAATTCAACACAAAACGCGATGATATCATCAAGGAAATCTTGAATTCAAAATTAATCAAGCCACCAAGAAAAGCCGGCAGTTACCCAGATTCAAAAGGTGCAGACCGATCAAAATACTGCTCTTTCCACCAGAAGCACGGACACACTACCGACGACTGTGTCATCGCCAAAGACCTACTGGAGCGACTAGCTCGGCAAGGTCACCTGGACAAATACATCGGCGGCCACATACAGCAGCGAACACCCCCCTCTGGAGACCAAAACTCCGCCACGCCACATGGCCGAGAAAAAGACTGACCGAACAACACCCATCCCGAAAAACCAACACGTGTAATTAACTATATTTCCGGAGGTTTTGCAGGTGGAGAAGCCACAAGCTCGGCAAGAAAGAGATCTTACCGATTTATGCTTTCCATCAATACCGATCAACTTCAACAGCAGACACTACCAAACTCCCCACAGATAACATTCCAGACAGCCGATCATTACAACAGTACAACAAATCTCGATGACCCGGTCGTAATCTCCCTGCAACTCGGAGATCTCCTAGTAAAAAAGGTGTTGCTGGACCCTGGGAGCAGTGCGGATGTCCTATTTCACTCCACATTCCAGAAGATGAAATTAAGCAGCAACATCCTCCAACCTTCTACTGGAGACCTGGTAGGTTTCTTAGGTGAGCGAGTCCCGGTCATGGGCTCTGTGTGGTTACAAACCACACTCGGTGAGTTTACCTCGTCAAAAACTTTAAAACATTCAATACTTAGTTGTTGATTGCTTCAGTCCTTACAATTTAATACTTGGCCGACCTTTCTTAAATAAATTCGGCGCTATAGTATCTACAATTCATCTTTATGTTAAGTTCCCTTTGCAGGATAACACAATTGCAACCATTCACAATGATGCCCGAGAAGCGAGGGAATGCTACAACAATAGTCTTAAAAGACCTAACCGAAACACAAAAGCCCATGTTCACAACATCGGCAACATGAATGACCAACAAATGCTGGCCGACCTTGATCCCAGAGCAGGAACACTGGAACGGCCAACCCCAACAGAAGACCTGAATAAAATCTATCTCACAGAAAGCATGGACAAATTCACATATGTCGGATCAACATTATCCTCAGAAGAAAAATCCTCATTCCGAGCATTCTTACAGCAAAATGCCGACCTGTTTGCCTGGACCCCGACTGATATGCCAGCATTGATCCCTCCATCATATCGCACAAGTTGGCATTAGACCCGTCTGTCTGACCAGTAACACAGAAAAAGAGGAATCTCGGCTATGACCAAAAACAAGCCTCCCTGGAAGAAACCAAGAAGCTCATCAACGCGGGCTTCATCCGAGAAATCAGATTCACAACGTGGCTAGAGAATGTCGTCATGGTTAAAAAAATAACGGTAAACGGCGCATGTGTGTTGATTTCACTGATCTCAACAAAGCGTGCCCCAAAGATTCCTACCCTTTGCCCTCTATTGATTGTTTAGTTGATAATGCCTCTGGTTTTGAAAAACTCAGCTTTATGGATGCATATTCTGGTTATAACCAGATCCAAATGCATTCAACCGATCAAAATAAGACAGCCTTTATTACTGAATATGGAAACTATTGTTATAAAGTCATGCCATTTGGCCTTAAGAATGCAGGTGCGACATATCAACGTCTAATGGAAAAAGTCTTCGCCAAACAAATCGGCAGGAACATTGAGGTCTACGTCGACGATATGGTCGCCAAGACAAAGAGCGGCAAAAATCACCTCGATGACCTCACAGAAATCTTCGGACAGCTAAGAAAATACAACATGCGGTTAAATCCCAAAAAGTGCGCATTTGGTGTTCAGAGCGGCAAATTTCTCGGCTTCCTGCTCACTAGCCGAGGTATTGAGGCCAACCCAGAAAAATGCCGAGCTATTTTAGACATGACAAGTCCACACACCATCAAGGAAGTCCAACGGTTAACAGGGAGACTTGCTGCACTCTCTAGATTCTTACCTTGCCTAGCTTCTAAATCTTTATATTTTTTCCAAACTTTAAAAAAGAAAAAGGCTTTCCAATGGACTGATGACTGTGAACAAGCATTCACAAGCATCAAAGAAACTCTTTCAAAACCACCAATTTTACAAACCCCCTTACAAGCGGAACCATTATTCTTATATTTATCAGTCACTAACTGGGCTATAAGCTCCGCTCTTGTTGCAGAAAGGGAAAAGAAACAGTTTCCGATCTATTTTACCAGGAAAACATTACAGAATGCCGAGCTTCGATATCCAAGCATCAAGAAACTTGCCCTAGCCCTTGTCTTCTCAGCCAGAAGACTCTGACCATATTTTCAGAGCCATAAAATCCATGTCCGGACAGATCATCATTTGCGGCAAGTCCTTCAAAAACCTGAGCTGGTTGACCGACTAGTCAAATGGTTGGTGGAGCTATCAGAATTTGACATCAAGTATGAAGGCCGAGCATCTATCAAATCCCAGTTTTTGGCCGACTTTATCGCCGAATTCTCGGTACCATGTACAGCTGAAGACTCCATTGAATGGTCTTTATACGTTGATGGGTCCTCAAACCCACAAGGGTGTGGAGCAGGTATCATTCTTGATGATAGCCATGGCAACGTCATCGAACATTCCCTCAATTTTTCCTTTAAAGCAAGCAACAATCAAAGTGAGTATGAAGCGCTAATTGCTGGCCTTAGACTCGCTGCCGACCTAAACATCACCGAACTTAAGGTATATTGTGACTCCTTACTCATCGTCCAGTAGGTAAACAACTTATACCAAGTAAAGGACCCTCTGCTTTCTAAATACCTGGATATCGTACAAAATTTACTTTCAAAGTTTTCTAAATATGAAATACAGCACATACCAAGGGAGAGTAATGGCCGAGTTGACATTCTATCTAAGCTCACCAGCACTCAACCTAATGGGTCATCACTTTATCAGTCAACACTGCCCAAGCCAAGCATTGAACTAACACAAATCTTAAGTGTAACACAGGAAGCAGATTGGAGATCTCCATACATATAGTATCTCCAGACAGGGATCTTGCCAGGCGACATTGAAAATACTCGACACTTCCGCCAGCAAGCCTCCTTTATTACAATTTATAATAATTTCCTATATTGACGAGGATTCTCTCATCCATTACTTAAATGTCTTTGCAGAACAGAAGCCGACCTCGCACTTGCTGAGGCACATGAAGGGATCTGTAGTACACACCTCGGAGCCCGAAGTCTGTCTTCAAAAATCCTCAAAGCTGGATTATATTGGCCGATAATATGACAGGATTGCCAAGCAAAGGTTAAAAGCTGTAACAACTGCCAGAAACACAGTCCAATCACACACCTCTCAGCCGAACTCCTACACTGTTCCGAGGTAAGTTGGCCGTTCTACCAATGGGGCATAGATATACTCGGCCCTTTTCCCCACAGCAGCAGGTCAGTTAAAATTCCTTGTGGTAGCAATTGATTATTTTTCCAAATGGATAGAGGCACAACCTCTAGCCAAGATTACATCACAACAAATGCTTTCTTTTGTTTGAAAATATATTATTTGTCGATTCGGCATTCCCCGGCACATTATCACAGATAATGGTCGCCAGTTTGCCGATAAAAAATTCACATCTTTCTTGCAGAACTTGAAAATCAAACAACACTTCTCATCAGTAGAGCACCCACAAACGAATGGGTTAGCTGAAGCCGCAAATAAAGTCATACTACATGCTCTAAGAAAGAAAGCCGCAAAAGGCCTCTGGGCCAAGCTTATCCCAGAGATCATATGGGGATACAACACAACAATTCACTCAACCACAAAAGAGACACCCTTCCGTTTAGTCTACGGCTCAAACGCAATGATTCCAGTAGAGATCTCCCAATCCTCATGACAAACCCCAATTTGAGGATTTATCTTATGATGATTTCAGGGGTTTTATCAATGATTCCACACACTTTCCATATGAAAATACAAGATTTTGCATTCCTTCCCTAGTTTTGCCTCATGAATGAAAACATGCTTGTTTTGCACTAAAATAGATACATTTCTAATCTTCTCTTGATGCCATTCGATACCGTGACTTGTGTGTTAAGTGGTTTCAGGATATAGAGTAGGAATGGACCGAAAGAGAGAAGGAAGACGGGTACAAAGGAAGGAAGCATGAGGATTAAGCTTTGAAGGTTTCCACATGGGCGCGTGCGCGCACCTGGCGCGCCCGCGCGGAGAGGGCTACGTGGAGCCGAAGCCAAGAGCCGGCTTGAGAAGCGGCTAAGCCAGGATCTTCATGGGCGCGTACGCGTACATCACGCCTCCGCGCACCTTACAAGACGTCTCAACGGCGCGCGCGCGTGCCTTGCGCGTGCGCGCCGATTTGCGAATATGATTTTTTAAGAAGTCACGTGACTTAGGCGTGGAGGCAGTTAAGGATTCCACTCTTGGAGAAACACCTTGGCGGGAAAAGCTTAAGAAGACTAAAGGAACAAGGGTTAAGGACACTTTTAGTTCATTTCTTCTAGACCTAGATATTTTTCCTTTTTTGGAGAGAAGAGAGAGTTAGTTATACTTTTTGGGAGAAGAAGAGGAAGATTCCAAGCTTCACTAGGGTTCATCCTCTTCTAATTTCTGAATTTTCAATGACTTTTTGGTGAGATCCACTACAATTCTCACTCCACTTTGTTCATGTCATAGATTTTCTTCTCCAATTTCAAGTAGTAGATACAATTGATCAATTCTCATAGATCTAGAATTCAACTTTGTAATTTTGGATTTCACCTCTATTTTGGATTTTCATTGCTAATCTTTGAGACTTGTTGTTAGATCCTTGTGTTGCAATACTTTCAATTTGACTTCTCTTCTCATTTTACTATGACTTTCCTTCTTGCTCATCACATGTTCGATAAAATGACAACACTAGCTATGGAGTAGAATTCACACACTTGGCATAGGGTTTGGTCTTTGGAAGAAGTTGAATAGTGTATCAATAGTTGATTTGGAATTAGGGATTGCTAGTTGGCTTGGAGTGCACTAAAGCTAGATTCCCATAAGGTGAAGCTAGGACTTGTGACTCAAGTTGACTACTTTCATTTGACCTTCCTCTATACCTAGGGGATAACTAAATGGAGCAAGGCCTAGTTGTTGTCAACATTGAATGGACTATGAGGATAGGATTTCTAATGCCAACCCTAAGCCAAGTCTTTTGATAATTGATTGTTTGTTTCTCATTGCTTTGCTAAAACCTTCAAAGAATTCCAACAAAGCTTACTAAATCAATAAGATGCACACTTTGGCAATTCCAAGGGAGAACGACTCGGGAGACTAGTACTCTCGGATATAGATTGTAGATTTGTTTGATGAAGGATTTTGCGTCGGTTTAGACTATGCTACAATTGATCACTTGATAATTTCTATACCGGCAAAAATCTATTTGTCAAAATGGCGCCGTTGCCGGGGAATTTGCTTAGTGTGCCATGTTATTGTTTTGGATAAGTATGTATATATGTACATAGTTGCACTTCATTGTAAATTGCTTAATTGATTAACTCCTCATCGTTACAATGAATTCCATTTCCCCTCCATTGCATGACGCGTTCACAACCGAATCCGAGCTTAGCCCCTTTTGATCCGGAAATAGAACGAACTTTGTTTCATATTAGGCAAGCTCGGAGGCGGCTAAGATTTGGAAAGGGTGAAGAGGTCTTCACCACCTCAACCACCTTACTACAAGTGAACATTGAACCGTCACTCAAAGAAAGCATTAATCATACTCCCACCAATCTCACTAACAACTCTTCTTTTGTTTTAGGTACTAATACCATGGACGCTCCAAGGAGAGTTACTATCAAGGAAGCGGGTGCACCGGATTATGTCCTTCAACCCCTTCATGTAACTCACCCCAATTTGAATGCGAATTTCGAATTGAAGACCGCTTTGATCAATCTCCTACCCAAGTTTCACGGACTTCCCGCACAAGACCCTATTCGACATCTCAAGGACTTCCACCGCATATGCTCGACCACTAGACGGGAAGGTTCCGATGAAGTTGCTATATGGTTGTTTGCTTTCCCTTTCTCTTTTGAGGACAAGGCCAAAGAATGGTTCTACACTCTCTCTAGTGAAGTTACCGCCGATTGGGACCTACTTAGAAGGGGATTCTTGGATAAATTCTTGCCCCCGAAAAAGATGGATAGGCTAAGGAAAGAAATGTCTTGTATTGTGCAAGGTGAGACGGAACCACTATATGAGTATTGGGAACGGTTTCACAAACTACTAGATGCATGCCCTAATCACATGCTTGACACTCAAGTATTGCTTGGATACATATGTCAAGGGATGCGGGAGCAAGATAGAACCCTCTTGGACACTTCTAGCAATGGTTCTTTGTCCAAATATAAAACCGCGGAGGAGGCATGGCAACTTATTATTGACCTAGCCGAATCCAATCAACATATGAGGCGAAGAGTCAACCGTCCAAGGACCGTGAACGAGGTATCAACTAGTAGTGAAGCCACCGCTCTAACTCAATCCTTGAATGAGATGACATCCGTTTTGAGGCAACTCCAATTGAATCAACAACAACCGCAACAACCTCCACCATCTCAACAACACAACCAACAACAATTGGTCCCTCAAAGAGTATGTGGCATTTGCTCTTGCTACTCTCACTACACGGATGAGTGCCCAAACCTTCAAGAAGACAACACTTTGGCGGCCACCCATAATTTCTATGACCGCCCCAATCAAGGGTACTACCAAGGAGGTAATCCTAACCAAGGACACCCTTATCAAGGAGGAGGCTACAACCAAGGTAGTGGACACAATAATCAAAATTGGAAAGACAATCATCAACAAGGGAATAGGGATAACAACAACAATGGAGGAGGTCAAAGATGGAACAACAACTCGCAAAATTTTTCACAAAACCGACCATACAACCTACAAAATCAACCATACAATCAACAAAACCCACAAAGAAACTACCAAACATATCAACCACCACATCAAAGACCACCACCCAATCAATCACAAGCTCCTCAACTCACATATACAACCACCCCCTCCAACCAAGACGAAACACTCCGGACCATTATCCAAGGCCAAAAGGAATTACAAAACATACTTGCTTCCGGCCTCACCGGCCTCACCTCTACATTACAAGCTCTTCTTGCACGTATGGACACACCATCGACCCCCACTCCTCAACCCCCAATCCAAAGTGCCATTCCCTCTCAACCTCAACCAAATCCAAAAGGGGGCATCAATGCCATCACCCTTAGATCCGGTACACAACTAAAAGAGAAGGAAGCAAAGGACCCAAGTCCTATCACAACCGCCCAAGGAGAAGAGAGAATAGATATAGAAGAGGTAGTGGGAGAGGAGACACCACAAGCCATAGTTGAAGATGAAGCCCAACCAACAAGGGAGACAACCAAGGCCAAAAGAACCTTGGAAGAAGAAATTGCTCAACCACTTCCATTTCCAACATTTGCAAAAAAAGCTAAAAAGCGCATGGAACTCGACCCCAAAATGGTAGAAATGTTCAAGAAAGTTGAGGTAACCATCCCCCTCTTCGATGCCATCCATCAAGTTCCTAGATATGCTAAATTCCTCAAAGATTTATGCATAAACAAGGATAGAATTCTTGAATTGGAAACCATCCCATTGGGGAGTTCTATTTCCGCTTTGATGGGAACATTACCGGAGAAGTGTGATGACCCGGGCCCTTGTATGGTCACTTGCACCGTCAATGGAGTTCAATTTAGAGATTGCATGTGTGACCTCAGAGCATGTGTTAGCATCATGCCGCTCTCCGTTTATCGGGTATTGAACTTGCCCCCACTAAAAAGGTCGACGGCAAGATTTGTCCTAGCGAATAAAAGCATAATAACCGTAGCGGGTGTTGCGGAAGATGTATTGGTGAATATAAAGGGGTTGGTGTTTCCGATTGACTTCTATGTCCTTGAAATGCCGTCAAGCGAAACCGAAAGAGCATCCTCTATCCTACTTGGAAGGCCCTTCTTGAGAACTTCTAGATTTAAGCTTGATGCTTATTCGGGGAACTACTCATTTGAAATTGATGGAATAATTGTAAGCTTTAGCCTAGAGGAAGCAATGAAGCATCCACCGGAGGACCATTCTCTATTTCGGTGTGACCCAATCGATAACATAGTAGCCGAAGTGCATCTTGCAAGATTAGATGAGAAGTATATGGTCAAAGAGGCAAATGAAGAGTCAAGCGAACTAAATACCACACATCATACAAGCCATCCGGAAACTCAAACTTCAAGGAATGACAAGAAGATGGAATTGAAGCCACTACCACCTCACTTAAGGTATTCATACCTTGATGAAGCCCAAAAGCTACCCGTGATAATTGCACAAGAGTTAACTCCTCAACAAGAAGAAAAATTGCTGAATGTATTGAGGAAAAACAAAAGGGCAATCGGGTGGAGTTTGGCGGATCTAGTGGGAATAAGCCCCCAAGTATGCGAGCACCGCATATTTCTTGAAGAAGGAGCAAGACCGGTCCGACAACCTCAAAGGAGACTCAACCCAACTATTCTTGAGGTGGTAAAGAAAGAAGTCACTAAGCTACTTGAGGCGGACATCATCTATCCTATCTCGGATAGTGAATGGGTAAGCCCGGTCCAAGTAGTGCCAAAGAAGTCCGGAGTGACAACAATCAAAAACGAAAGTGGTGAACTTATAGCAACAAGAGTGCAGAATTCTTGGAGAGTATGCATAGACTACCGAAGATTGAATGCGGCCACAAGAAAAGACCACTTTTCACTACCATTTATCGATCAAATGCTTGATCGGTTAGCCGGTAAATCATACTATTATTTTCTTGATGGCTACTCCGGATACTTCCAAATTCATATTGCTCTAGAAGACCAAGAAAAAACCACATTTACTTGCCCCTTTGGAACGTATGCTTACAAGCGTATGCCATTTGGCCTATGCAATGCACCGGCAACGTTCCAAAGATGCATGATGAGCCTATTTGCGGACTTTCTAGAGCAATCAATGGAAGTTTTCATGGATGATTTTAGTGTGTATGGTGAGTCATTTGAGCATTGCTTAGGTAACCTTGAAAAAGTCTTAGAAAGATGCACCAAAACAAACCTTGTCTTAAATTTTGAAAAATGTCATTTTATGGTCAAACAAGGCATTGTTTTGGGACACATAGTATCAAAGAAAGGCATCTCCGTAGATCCGGCAAAAATAAATGTCATATCCAGTTTACCTTACCCCTCCTCCGAGAGGGAAGTCTGTTCTTTTCTTGGACATGCAGGATTCTACTGGAGATTCATCAAGGACTTTAGCAAGGTGGCCTTACCTCTTTCTCGATTACTACAAAAAGACACCGAATTTGAGATGAGCAAGGAATGTATGGAAGCATATGACAAACTCAAGGTAGCATTGACACAAGCCCCTATTGTACGAGGACCCAATTGGACTCAACCCTTTGAAATCATGTGTGATGCTTCGAATTATGCGATAGGAGCCGCGTTAGCACAACGCGAAGGTAAGATCCCCTATGTCATAGCTTATGCTTCCAAAACATTAGACGGAGCCCAATCCAACTACACCACTACCGAAAAGGAACTTCTAGCTATTGTTTTTGCTTTGGACAAGTTCCGAGCCTATCTTCTTGGTTCCAAGGTAGTAGTGTACTCGGATCACGCGGCACTAAAGTATTTGTTGGCAAAAAAGGAATCCAAACCGAGATTAATTCGTTGGGTGCTCTTATTACAAGAATTTGACTTGGAAATCAAAGATAGGAGCGGTGCCCAAAACCTAGTGGCGGACCATTTAAGTCGCCTCGAACACACAAAAGGCGACACCACTCCTATCAATGATTCCTTTCCTTTAGATGCTTTGCATGCAATCTTGGAAGTGGTTCCTTGGTATGCCCCAATAGCAAACTATTTGGTTTCACGCACTTTCCCTCCCAATCTCAACAAACACCAAAAGGATAAGCTGAAAAGCGAATCCAAATACTATATTTGGGATGATCCCTATTTGTGGAGGTGTGGAGCGGACCAAATAGTGCGACGGTGCATACCTCAAACCGAATTCCAAGCAATCTTGGACGCTTGCCATGCTTCCGAAGGAGGTGGTCACTATGGGCCCCAAAGAACGGCAAGAAAAATCCTTGATTGCGGATTTTGGTGGCCAACTCTTCTCAAAGATGCTTCTCTCTATTGCAAATCTTGTCCCCAATGTATTAGGTTTGGAGATATTTCCAAGAAGGACGAAATTCCCCAACAAAATATGCTTTTTTGCGAAATCTTTGACGTATGGGGAATCGACTTCATGGGACCATTTCCAAACTCCAATGGTTTTCTCTACATCTTGTTAGCCATCGATTATGTGTCAAAATGGGTTGAGGCAATCCCCACCCGAACGGATGACGCTAATGTTGTGTATTCTTTTGTGAGGAACAACATCATTTGTCGCTTTGGCGCCCCAAGAGCAATCATAAGTGACCAAGGATCCCACTTTTGCAACAAAAGAATAAACGGCCTCATGAGAAAATATGGCATCATCCACAAAGTCGCCACGGCTTACCACCCTCAGACAAACGGCCAAGCCGAAGTCTCTAACCGGGAAATCAAGCATGTATTGGAAAGGATTGTAAAGCCGAATAGGAAATATTGGAGCATTAAACTCTCCGATGCATTGTGGGCCTATCGAACGGCTTACAAGACACCCATTGGCATGAGCCCCTTCCGGCTTGTATATGGCAAAGCATGTCACCTACCGGTAGAGATCGAACATAAAGCTTATTGGGCCGTAAAGGAGTGTAATATGAGCTTGGGTGGGGCCGGAGTAGAGAGAAAGCTTCAATTGGCTGAATTAGAATGTATGAGATTGGAAGCTTATGACAACTCTCGACTCTATAAGGAAAAGTTGAAAATCATCCATGACAAGAACATTAGGAGAAGAGAATTCCAACCCGGTGACCTAGTCCTTCTCTACAATTCAAGGTTGAGATTACTACCCGGAAAGCTTAGATCAAGGTGGGATGGACCCTACCAAGTGGAGAAAGTAGAACCTTATGGGGTCTACCACTTGCGCCACCCATCAAGCCCGGACATCTTCAAGGTAAACGGGCACCGTCTCAAATTGTATCATGGTGAGCAAAGAAAGAACGCCAAGGAATTTGAAGTGTTCCTCTTGAGGGATGCAACTCTTGAATAAACACTATAAGCTGCTGAAAGTCCAACTTAAGGACATTAAACAAAAGTGCTAGGTGGGAAACACCCCACCATGGTAAGATCTTCCTTTGAGACTTGTACATAGACACTTGACTTCATGTTTGTTAGCTAGATTTTAATAACAACTTCCCTTCATTTGTTGACTTCATTTGCTATAGTGCTTAAGTGGCTGTATGGGAAGGGGGGTTTGAAATGTAGAAAACGGTGTAACCACTTGCATATTTAAAAAAAAAAAAAAAAAACCCACCCCTCTGCGCGTGCGCGCACATGGCGCGTCCGCGCACATGAGCGAAATCCGCCAATCGACGCGCAAGCGCATGGCGCGCGTCCGCGCCGATTGCTTTGCTGCCCCCTAGTACATTCTACAGAGAGTTAAGCCTCTCTCAAGCCTACACTAAGCCACCAGCCCAACACCTTTGCCGCGTGCGCGCACCTGGCGCGCACGCGTCCATCCAAAGCAAGCACGGAATGCGCGCGCGCGCCACAGCCGCGCACGCGCTCTTTCACTCTGCACTCCTCTCTGGGCCATTTCACAGAGAGTTGAGCCCCCTCCAAGCCCCTCTCATGCCTGGGGCACAACCACAAGGACGCACGCGCGCGCCAAAACGCGCTGAAGCCATCTCTGGTACTTCTTCCAGAGAGTTAGGCCACCCCTATGCCTCGCCTGTGCCCCCAGCCCAGGCGCATGGGCGCGCACCCCTAGCCCACCTCGCTCCCTGCGCGAGCGCGCACGCGCGCGCACGCGCCGGTAATCGACGCCCTAAAAATAAAAGGGACACACTCACCCCTTCATTCTCATTCCACTTCTCTTCTCCCCCCACATTCTTCTCCATCTCACAAGGTATTATACTAAGCTCCCTCTCAGTCAACTACTCTCTTGTAGTTCTTACTCATTTAGTTGCACCATCTTTTAGGTAGGCTTCCTTCTTCTTTTCTTTCTCTCTTCCTCCCCTCTCTAGTTACTTCCTTCTTTCTTCTTTGTTCTTCATGAGCACTTAGGTCTCAAACTCACTTACATGAATAGATGAATGGTGTTGCTTAACTTTCTTGCAGTCAATATGCACTATAATCATTAATAATGGATTGTGGAAAGATACATTGCTCTCATTTTCACACAATCACATACTACTTGAAGGATGCACACCAAGTGTTCGATGAAAGGCATACTTGAATTTTGGACTCATTGTGACTACCTTGCCTCTCACCAATCACTTTGGAGTGCATCCCCACTTTCCACAAACCATTCTTTCCATTTTCTCAGCTTGCCTCCCATTTATGGTCCCTAAGGGTGTATGCTTCTCATGCTTCTTCCTTGCATGCTTAAACTACCCTTGCACCACATGGAAATCATTTGCCTTGCGCTTCACACATTATCCTAGTTACATGTTGCAGCTGTCATGTAACTAAGATACCCATATTCTATGGCATAACTTTTCATTACATAGAACTCATATATCTCCACTTCTTTGGGTTTGATATTTTCCTTTCTTGCTTCTACAGGATGGTCATCAAAAAGGACAACGGGAAAGGCCCCAGGAAGCCGGCTTCCAATAAAGCGCGCCAAGAACTAACGGCCAAGCCCCTCCTGAAGAAGACTAAGGGTCCCGTTGACGTTCTAGAGAAGGACAACCCTCCTAAGGATTCAAACAAGTTTCCCAACCGTTACTGCGAACTTGTTTACTCCAGAATGATTGAAAGGAATTACCACCCGGAACCCCTCCTAGTCTTACCGGCTCACCTCAGTCCGATTGTGATGCCACATATTGACCGGAGGCATTGGAGATTCCTCTTGAGGCAACCAACGGAGGCCAATCTCTCATGGGTGGTGGAATTCTACTCCAACTTCCACTCACCTCATCTCACATCAATATTTGTGCGCCGAAAACAAGTGTCGGTCATAGTGGAAGCCATCCGAGAAGTCCTTGGGATTGCACCGTCAACGGATGCATATGACGCCTACCAAGAAGTCTTGGCTACATGCGTTGACCGCGCATTTGATTGGAGCGCGATCCTCCGCGTCATTGCTTTACCCGACGCATATTGGATTCGGGGGACCATAAAGCGAAGACCCAAGGGCTTAGATGTCCGCCACCTCACTCAAGAAGCTACGGCATGGGCCCAAATTCTAGCTCACTATGTGCTCCCGAGCACACATGGGTCATCCATCACCGCCGAGCTTGCCTTATTGATATGGTGCATCTTGACCGAGAAACCGGTCGACGTTCCGCGTGCCATCCGCCAATCCATGGGGCGCATTCATGCCAAGGGAAATCTACCATTCCCCGCTTTAGTGACGACATTAGTTGCGAAAGCCGGCGTCAACCGGGAGACTAGAGATAGGCGAACCTCAATACCGATCGAGGGTGATATCATTCCGACCAAGAGATGCCTCAAGCCTCCGGAAGTCTCCATGGACATTGCACTGCCCACACCACCTGGCCACGCCACCACTTCATCTACATCGCAAAATCGGCCGCCCAACGCCTTGAAGACCTTCACAACAAATTAGACCGCTATGAGAGGCGTAATCAACGCCGCTATGCTCACGTGAAGAGGCTTCTAAGCGTAATCACCCACCTATGGAAGAACCCGATATCTCCACCTCCACCGCAACTTCAAGCGGGGATATCAATGGCATTGGAGATGTGGCACACTCGGCCGAGTGCGCCTAACCTCTAGCCCGGAGGACCGTGCTAAGTTTAAGTGTGGGGAGGTCGGCCGACCGATCTCCATAGGTAACATCTGAATAAATCTGAATAAATTAGGATAGTTGCATGATTAGATTTTAGTTAGCACCATTCGCATGATAAGTCCGCTTGGTTGGAACAATGAAATTCTCTCTTAGGAAACCAACACTTTGGGACAACCATGGCATTGCAAAATTTTAAATGCTTTGATGCCAAAGTTGCATGAAGAATTATATTTTGGAACATGATTTTGAGCTAAGAACACAAGCTTGTGAGATTTGAGCCTAATGGTGTGGTTACATCTTATAACCACTTATTTTTCCTTCTTGTGTGCATTATTCTCCTTCTATGATTGTGATCTTTGAATTGTTTGACTCTTTATGTCCATTATTTGGTGTATTCATGCATTTATATGATTGAGGCCATCATTCCATTAGCTCACTCACCCAAACGGCCTTACCTTCTATCTTCCTTTGTTAGCCAAATTTGAGCCTACGATTAACCCACTTTGTTCTTAATTTAGCACATTACAAGCCTTAAAGCGGAAAACAATAAAAGTCCTTATTTGGATCTTTGATTAGCTTAGGCTAGTGTGTGTGAGTATCATTCAAGTGTGGGAACCTTGGGACATTGGGTGAATAAAAGGGTATTTTGTATTATTATCGAGAATATTGGGAATTGGGTACATACTCATGAATTGATCAAATGTAAAACCTTATGCATTGACGCTTTTGTATATAGAAAAAAAATGAATGAGAAAAACAAAAGAACAAAAGAAAAAGAGGAACAATATGGAAACGAAAGAAAAATAGAAAAAGAAAAAAAAATAAAAAAAATATAATAAAAAGGGGACAAAATGCCCCAAAGTGAAGCTCAAGAGGAATCAATGCATAAGTATTGTGAAACGAAAAGAAAATGCATGAGTATGTGGGAAAGTGAGGAATGGGTAGTTAGGATAGTACTTAATTGTATAGGTCGTTATAAAGGTTAGGTGGGAAAGTTTAAGTTAATCAAAGATTTAAATCCTAAGCCCACTAGCCATATATGATCCTACCTTGACCCTAACCCCATTACAACCTAGGAAAAGACCTCATGATAATTGTATGCATGCACTGAATAATTGTTGATTGTTAGATGAAAAACAAATCTTGGAAAGCATGATTAGGGAGAATTGAGAGAATAAACCCTAAACACCAAGTGATTAGAGTGCAAACACTTCCGATGAGGGTTCGATGCTCAATCCTTTGATTCCGGTTCTCGCGAGCATTCCTCATGCAAGGTTGCACATATTGCATTTGATGCTTAGAAAGTGGCAAGTCCTATGCTTTGACCACCATCATGTCCCATGTGCTCGCATATGTCTAAGAAGGCTAATTTGTTCCCAACCAAGTGGATAGTAACACTAGTCATAGTTGCATGCATATAAGTAGGTTGCACTTCATGAGTCTTATGCTTTTGCGATCCCTCGGTCTTCTGTGTTTCTTTGTATTTCTCTAAGCATGAGGACATGCTAGAATCTAAGTGTGGGGAGGTTGACAAACCCCAATTTGAGGATTTATCTTATGATGATTTCAGGGGTTTTATCAATGATTCCACACACTTTCCATATGAAAATACAAGATTTTGCATTCCTTCCCTAGTTTTGCCTCATGAATGAAAACATGCTTGTTTTGCACTAAAATAGATACATTTCTAATCTTCTCTGATGCCATTCGATGCCGTGACTTGTGTGTTAAGTGGTTTCAGGATATAGAGTAGGAATGGACCGAAAGAGAGAAGGAAGACGGGTACAAGGAAGGAAGCATGAGGATTAAGCTTTGAAGGTTTCCACATGGGCGCGTGCGCGCACCTGGCGCGCCCGCGCGGAGAGGGCTACGTGGAGCCGAAGCCAAGAGCCGGCTTGAGAAGCGGCTAAGCCAGGATCTTCATGGGCGCGTACGCGTACATCACGCCTCCGCGCACCTTACAAGACGTCTCAACGGCGCGCGCGCGTGCCTTGCGCGTGCGCGCCGATTTGCGAATATGATTTTTTAAGAAGTCACGTGACTTAGGCGTGGAGGCAGTTAAGGATTCCACTCTTGGAGAACACCTTGGCGGGAAAAGCTTAAGAAGACCAAAGGAACAAGGGTTAAGGACACTTTTAGTTCATTTCTTCTAGACCTAGATATTTTTCCTTTTTTGGAGAGAAGAGAGAGTTAGTTATACTTTTGGGAGAAGAAGAGGAAGATTCCAAGCTTCACTAGGGTTCATCCTCTTCTAATTTTGAATTTCAATGACTTTTGGTGAGATCCACTACAATTCTCACTCCACTTTGTTCATGTCATAGATTTCTTCTCCAATTTCAAGTAGTAGATACAATTGATCAATTCTCATAGATCTAGAATTCAACTTTGTAATTTTGGATTTCACCTCTATTTTGGATTTTCATTGCTAATCTTTGAGACTTGTTGTTAGATCCTTGTGTTGCAATACTTTCAATTTGACTTCTCTTCTCATTTTACTATGACTTTCCTTCTTGCTCATCACATGTTCGATAAAATGACAACACTAGCTATGGAGTAGAATTCACCACTTGGCATAGGGTTTGGTCTTTGGAAGAAGTTGAATAGTGTATCAATAGTTGATTTGGATTAGGGATTGCTAGTTGGCTTAGAGTGCACTAAGCTAGATTCCCATAAGGTGAAGCTAGGACTTGTGACTCAAGTTGACTACTTTCATTTGACCTTCCTCTATACCTTGGGGATAACTAAATGGAGCAAGGCCTATTGTTGTCAACATTGAATGGACTATGAGGATAGGATTTCTAATGCCAACCCTAAGCCAAGTCTTTTGATAATTGATTGTTTGTTTCTCATTGCTTTGCTAAAACCTTCAAAGAATTCCACAAAGCTTACTAAATCAATAAGATGCACACTTTGGCAATTCCAAGGGAGAACGACTCGGGAGACTAGTACTCTCAGATATAGATTATAGATTTGTTTGATGAAGGATTTTGCGTCGGTTTAGACTATGCTACAATTGATCACTTGATAATTTCTATACGGCAAAAATCTATTGTCACCTCACTACGACTGCATGGCGACCAAACTACATAAGACATAGCCCAGCAATCCGAGCTTGACCTCATTGAATAACTCAGATCATCTACAGCAGTCAAACATTTAGCCATGCAACAGCACATTGCCCGAAGATATAACCAAAGAACTCACAAGTTTCCGTGTAATGACCTTGTGCTCAGAAAACAGAACAAGCTAGGAAACCATCATCACATGGCAAACTAGCAGCTAATTGGGAGGGCCTTA